>NC_092139.1:24886641-25186641 GCF_043159975.1 Macaca nemestrina
ACCTTCTGCAACCTCTGACTAGATTGTCCTAGCTTTCCCTCGTCTGCCATATGAACATTTTTCCCAGTCCCAAAGTTGCCTTCATGGGAAGACTTTTCTGATACCAACAAATATTCTCTTGATACATTCTTTGGAAAGACTAGAAGGCAGCTCAGTTCTAACACAGCTTCCCTTTTGAAAAATCCCCATGGTGTATATGTACCACATTTTCTTTATCCAGTCCACCGTTGATGGGCATCTTGGTCAATTCCATCCATGTCTTTGTTATTGTGAATAGTGCTGTGAAGGAAAGAAAACCAAATGTGGCACTTTCTGACTTATAAGTGGGAGCTGAACATTGAATACACGTGGACCCAAAGATGGGAACACTGGAGACTGCTTGATGGGGAAAGTGAAACTGGGGAATGAGTTGGAAGGTTATGCTCACTACCTTCATGATAGGATCATTCATACACCCAGCCTCAGCAGCACACAATTTACCCATTTAACAAATCTGTACATATACCTCCTGAACCTAAATTAAAAGTGGAAGAAAAATTAAAAGGAAAAGCTCCAATATGAGTGCTACTCTCTAAGGTACATGTATCTAACCGCATCACTGAGTATATAAGGAAATTCTTTGCAAATGCTGAGAAGAGGGCCAAAGGCCTAACTAATTTTTCAACACTGAAGTCTGAGTTTTACAATTTGTCCCTTTTTTATGGTAATAAATTTCTCTAAAACAAGCAAGGCTGGTGATTAGGCAAGTGGCCAGCAACTCTCAGTTGACAAAGAGCTTTCTTTTCTCAGGCTACATATATTTGGAGAACAATGCCACAGGTAAGATGTCAACATTAGCCCAGTTCCTTTCTAATGGAGAATGTAGGTCTCCCTTCCATGCTATCTGCCAAGAGATGTCACTCTGGTTGTCCCTTTAAATTCTACAAGCACTTTGGGCTTTGGTCTATGCCAATACTTTCAAATCAACTTTCAATACTTTGGTGTATGCCAACTTATAGAATTGTGGTTTGGGGAGTAAACTTAGAAGTTTTCTATTTACTTATTAATGCAGTTATTTGCTTATTCTACAGGTAAGTAGTACCCATGTCTCTAACACCAGCTTTCAGCCCATTTTCATCTTTTACCCACCCTTAGTTGTTCACAAAAATAATCTAAATATCTGTGACCCCTTCCATTCCAGAAAGAACAAAGATATCAATATTACAAGAAATCAGACTTTCAAATGTGGGTTGCAGTTAAGAGTAGAAATACTCCCTGCCCTGTTTCTAAGGACACAGGTAATATACATCCCTGCTTCATGCTTTGGGCAGCTGTCTGGATGAAAAATCTCAGAGTGGGGCATCGGTCAATGATATGGAGGACACTTAGTTAAGTCCTGTATGCCTAAACGTTTTGGAAAGCTAAATTCTCTTTTTGCTTCAAGTATTAGTTTTCTACTTCTGTGTAACTACAAATTTAGTGGCTTAAAAATGACACCAGTATATTATCTCACAGTTTCTGTAAGTCAGAAGTCTGGGCCCAGCATAACTAAATTCTCTGCTGAGAATTTCACCCAGCAAAAATCAAGATGTCAACAAGGCAGGGGCTGGAGTTCTTGTTTGGGGCTTGGGGTCCTCTTCCAAGTTCACCAGTTGTTGGCAAGATTCATTCCTTTGTGGTTGCTGAGCTGAAACCCCTGTTTCCTCACTGGCTGTCAGCCAGGGGACATTCTGAACTCCTAGAGGCTGCCTACACTTCTTGTCATGTGGCCCCTCCATCTTTAAGCCAGCAATGGTGCCTTGAGTCTTTCTTGTGCTTTGAATCTCCAACTTCCATGACGCTGGATAAAATGCTCTGCTTATATCAGGCTCATGTGATTATCCCAGGGTCACTGGGATAACTTTCCTATCAACTGATTTGGGACCTTGACTCCATTTGCAGGATTCTTTCACAGAAGCAGCTAGATTAGTGTTTGCTTTAATAACTTAGAGTAGGTGTGTGTATACCAGGGGTAGGAAATCTTGAGGTGGGAACATCTTAGAATTCTGTCTACCACACCTTCTCAGAGTATTAAAGAAAGTGGATTTTAGAGAGAACTTTTTCTTATCTACACCCTAAGTTTTCTCTTGTATATTGTTACTTTTCTGCACATCTTTGCCTGAATGTCTTTTCCTTAGCATGTCCTCATTTCAGAGAGTATGACAGAGTAGAGGAAAATAAGTTGGAGAAAGAGACAAGACAGATATAGCAGAGCCATGCTGGTCATATTAAACAATGTTGATTGCATCTGCCTTGTAGTGGGATGTATTAAAGGGCTTTAGGTAGGCATGTAACATGATCGGCTGTGCTGGAAAGGTGAATGAGAAGATGTGAAGAGATCAATGCAGAACAGTTGCAGTGTTTAGGTGAAAAATGACAGCTGTCTAAATGAGGGTGGTGTCAATGGGGTAGGAAGGAGGCCTTCTCTACTAATAAGACTAATTAGGCATATTCTTAGCTTCCTCTACACTTCTCTTTCATGTTACTTATGACATTATTTTGGAGCTGTTGCTTAACTTGCTCTCCCTCTCTTGACTGTCTTGTGGCATTGTGTCCCTAGAACAGAGCCTAGAATATAGTAGGCAATCAATACACGTTCATGATTCAATGAACGTGTTCTCTATACTATGACTAATCACAGTCCAGATTCAGTTGCTTCCCTTTAGAAGCCTCTGCTGGCCTTGTTCCTGTTTTCGCTGTCTTAGTTCAGAGGGTGCTTGACCCAGTAGCAGTTGGTGTTCCTGTTGTCTTCCTCCCACATACCCAAGGTCAAATGGGTTGGTCCATTCAACCCCAGTTGAACTTCCCTCCTCTCAGCTCATCTTGGTTCTTGGTTAGTGGCCAGGCTTGGACAAGCCTCATCAGGCCTCTGATTGAATTGAATATTATCTCTCCTACCTCAGAGCCTGCAAAAGAGCCCACTTTGGCCCCACACCTTATATTCTGCCTCCTCTTGTCTCCCAGGGCACAGTGCAGCCTCAGTCCTGCTTCCTCTCCTAGCCTTTTGAACCAGTTCATGAGTGCACAAGGACAGGAGCTCTCATAGCCTCCAGACTCACCAGGACAAACATTACATTTAATAGACTTTTGCTGTCCTCTTCCGTCCCAGGATCCCAAAACTCCTTGTTAGATTTAATAAGTCCACTTCAAAATGCTTCTGGTTTTCTGTGATTGATCTTCAATATGACTGCTTCTCTCTGCTAGGAAGGTCTTGTGAAAATTACCTTATATCATGGATTTAATTGGCTTCACTCAAATTTTGCTTTCAGTCATTTTAGAAGGCAAGCCAATTGCTCCCACACCCCACTATCCCCCTTCCTGTGAGTGTCAAGGGAACAGTTTGTGTTTTGTTACCAAGACCGTTGTTGAACTTGAGGTCCTACAAGAGCAAGACCCTCTTGAGTCTTGGCAACCAAATCCCACATGGCCTCACTCTGTTGATTTTGTCCTCTCAGTCCTGGTCCCTGGTGGACAATTTGTAAAATTAGGAAATTAAGAAAACAGAGACTGAAAAAGATCTGGGAAATGCTTAGTAAGGAAAATTCCTTTATAAAGATGGAACCTCCACAATAAATCTGCCAAGGAAATTTGAGCTGTAGAAACTCACATGAGGTGCTGCAAAAATTAATATTCTCTCTTTGTCCTTTCTTTCAAAACCTAGTAGATGCTAAATGAACATCAATTTATTTCCCTAGGTGGAAAAAAAGGAAAAACTACAAAACTACCTTTGGATTCAAAATGGCAAGTCATGGATAAACACACTCCTCAAAATACTGGGAATCAGAGAAGGGTTGATGCAAGCCCTTTCTTGCTATAATTTTCATTAGATTCCTGTGTTCTACTCAATCTCTCCCTTTTCTAGGCTCATGGATTTTATATTCCCAATCCCAAGAAGTATGAAGGATGTTTCTTGAATTAGGTGCCAAATCCCTCTTTCTTACAGTTAATATGATCCTTTCCTCCTTGTGTGAAATATTATACTTGTAAACACTTTACCAGCAGGTTTATTTGAAAAAGAGAAACTATTTTTAGGAGAAGAGATGAAGCCCTGTTTCTGATTTTCTCCATAAATGTTCTGAGTCAGCCAAGAGGATACCTATACCCAATGGGCATAAAGAATGGGAAAGAAAGGAATTCCACATAAACTTGTATAAGGCAAAAAACAAAGATGGGCTGTATCTTCAGTGTGACCACAACTTTCACTTTAAATAAGTTTTACTTAAATCACATCCTTTGAAATTTACATTCAGGGTCTGCCAGGCATTAAGTCTCTCTGCTTTTATAGAAAGATAGTTCTCTCTTAACCAGCTTATGGGGTACAAAGGGAGGCATCTGGGCGCCATGTGAGGCAAAGACACCCTTTAATGTCACCTCTCCAGGGCTGAGGAGCCAGTCCCACACTCAGGCATAGCTCCCTCCTTGGAAGGCTCCACCTCCTTGGCTGCAAGCTAAAGAAGTAGGGATCATAAACTGCTCTCAGTCTGTGTCATCAAAGGGACTACTGGCTTTTTGGGGTGGGAAATTGTATCTTATTCAATCTTGTCCCCATTGTCTAGAACTGGGGCAAGAAGAAACAAGAGACAGAGAGAGAAAGAGAGAGAGAGAGAGAGACTGCTATAGAAGATATGAAAGTAAAAAAAGGCAAAAACCAACTTCAAGATTCACTAAAGATCCAGAAAAGTAACATACTGATTCCCTTTTTAAAGAAAGGTAGCAGGGCTAAGGAGGAACTGTTACCAGTAAAGCGCCTTGGGACCTACCCTGGTATCCTCATGGCTAGAGGTATCCTGAGATCAGAAAAGATATGATATCATCACCTCCTTCTCCCTAGCAATAGGGACAGTGAGAGCTGTAAGTTACTAGAAGCTGTTACTACAAGACAGAAAGTAGTGGAGAGAAGTGTCAATTATGTATGAAATATAATTGTTCATTTAGCAAACAAATTCGAGACTTCACATATTTTGTTAATTTGTGCAACTTATTCTAAAAGTTGAGGCTGAGTTTGTCAACATTTTACATCTCATGGCCATATGCTGTACAGAGCAACATCATTATTCTGTATTACAGGAAGGTCCTAAGGATCACAAAAATATTTAACATACTTATTCTTAATTACTATGCAATCTTCCCATGGAAAGAGTGGAGTTGAGCTGGATAGAATACAACACACATTTTCAGAGTACACTTTAGGGGCTAGGCACCATGTCAGGGACTTTTTTTTAACCCTAAGTCATTTGATTTGCCCAGCTACCTGTTCTCACACCCAAGTACCCACATCCAAATTAAAGATGATAAATGGCAACTCAGAGAACTTAAATAATTTGTCCAAGAGCCATAGAGTTACATTCTGGAAAAGCTGGTATTTGAAATTATGTCTATCTGCTTTCAAAGACCATTCTCCTTCCATCACACCATGCAACTGAAATAAAGAGCCAATTGAAACATAATTGGGATGTGCTACTAGATGTCCCTAGCAAAGACAGAGACAAATGTTCTGGGAATGGGGACTGAGAAAGCCTAAGATAACCCAAAATTTTGGTCATACCTAGGCTATTAAAACTCCTCTTACCAAGCTCATTATCAGTTCTTTGCTTACAAATCCAATGTATCCTATGCAAACTAGTAGTTTTTCCGTAAAATTATGATAACACAACATGGAAATAGAACTGATCTTAAATGCGAGGGGATCCTAAGATAGAAAATAATGGTTTCCTCACCCTCCCTTTTTTCCTTTTCCTTCTTTCTCTTTTCCCTTCTCTTTCCTCCTCTTCCTCCTCGTCTTCTTCCTCCTCTACTTCTCTCCGCATTTCTTGGCTTTCCCTATATTTGTTGAATTCCTTCCTACTACAAACTACCTCCATTTATTTGAAAAGAGAGAAGCAGAAGTGGCTACCAAAAGCTCAACTTATGTTATTTCAGTCTTACAGTGACAGGAGACAGAGTCAACTGAATAAACTCTTCTCTTATTAACATATGATATCTTCTTGAATGATCTCAATTGGCCCTTTTGGGTCATAGGCTCAGGTTACATACTGATCTCTATAGACAAGGTTCATGACAGGTGACCCACACTTGTGACCTGGTGCCAAGGGAAAAATGTGACTTATTCTCATCAAAGCCACATGGAATGGAGAAAGGCTAAGTTCTCAAGAGGGAGGAGAGGCTGTTACCCTGTTTACATAAAAAAGAGGGAGGGGACATTAATTTAAAAAGAGGGAGGGGACATTAATAATAAAGCAGACATTAATTTACACATATTCACAAAGATACTTTTTGGACCTAACCTCATGTATATTCTGAGATGCATCTGTCATCCTCTTTTTAAATTTCCAAAACAACTTCCAAATTAGGAATTGTTCTCTATCATCTCCCATTTTGCTACCATTTTCTTATAGCCAAAGCTACAATGATGATACACAAACCGCCTATCAAGGCATGAAGGTCTCTCATGGTTTGGGTGATGTAGTGGTGATAATGTTGAAAATGATAACAGATACCATTTACTGAGCACCTACTATGTGTTTATGAACTCAGGGTCTAAAGTCACAGATAGATAGACCTGGTTTCAAATCAAGATCCTTCTCCCGCAACTTGTAAGTTGTGGGATCTTTTCACTGCACTGTTTTCTCATTTGTAACATGGAGGGGGTGGTTATAATAACATTGCCTCAGAGCACTTTAGCAAAGTTAAATTAGAAATATGCCTATAAAATGTTAGGTGCAATGCCTGGCACATACCATAAACATCAATACATTGTAGCTACTATTTTTTGGTCTCAGTCACTGCTCTAGACATTTTATTTGATCCTCAACAACTAAATAAGAGGAAAGTATTATCCTAATTTCTTTTACAGGTAAGAAACTAGAGTCTTAGGACAAGCTGAATAACGTACTCACTCATAGCTCATCATAATAGCAGCCTGGGATTTAAAGATGTCTCTTTGATTCCAAAGCCATTTGATCACCAAAGGTTTGCTGTCACCTTTGAGAAAAGCTAGATCATAATTTGGTAAGGGGTAAAATATTTGAAACCAGTTCTACACCTGAACATTCAAGATGCACAGTGGCCAAGGTGGATGACGGGAGTGCCCGTGGTGTCTGTTCACGGCTCTATCATTTCTGTCTGAACCCTCCTCTCCCCTATTCTCCTTAGTATTCTGTTTATCATCTTGCAGACAAGCCATGGAGTAGGTTTAGAGCTGCTGTCAGGGCACTGCTGCTCAGAGACTCTGGGAAGTAGTGAAATTGCCGTCTGGTGTTATTATTTCTTTAATATGTTGCGGGTATTTTGTGGGATGAGTGGATTGAGGCTAGGGCCTATGCCAGAGGCCTGCACCTTGCTGTGGGAGTAGCATCTCAGGGTTACCCAGCTGAGGGTAACAACGCTGTTAGAGGTCATTTCTGTTTAATGAAGTGCTGAGAATGGGCCAGGCTACCTCTATCTTCCTTCCACGGCTGCTCCAATTTGTGTCCGATCCCAGGCTAAGTGTTCCCATCTGTGTTATTCTATTAACTGAAAAGGAAGGAATTAGCACATGAACTTGTCACATCTTGTGACCTGTTGCACACTGAGATGGGAGGTAGTGGCAGAACAAACAACATTCTTCTTCTCAGCGCCCTTCCTACTTACTGAGGAAAAGAGGGAAAGCAGTTCTGACTCCATGAAACACACGTGCACCATTCCTAAAATCAGGCTGGGCCTCTCCAGGCTGCACCTTATGCAGAGCTGAGGGGAGAGGGTGGCAGAACCTCAAAGGAAACTTCCCCTGTCTGCCAAGCTCCAGATGGAAGACCTTCCCACGGAAATACTTGCTGGAGACTCGTTGCTGACACAGAGTGCTGCCAGGGAAAAGGGCCTCTGCTGGGGCCGCTCCTGCCCTTTTTCCCAGGGAAACACAAGGCTGAGACGGTGGCAGAGGCCCTCAGAGGACGTGTCTTGGTGGAAGGCCCCCAGCAGGGCCCTGCATGGGTAGACTCAGAGGAAATGCTGACCAGAAACTGGTGCTTGCAACTTGCCTCTCCCACACAGGTTTTGAACGCAACATGACACATGTTGAAGGTGTCTTTGATCCATACTTCCTTTTTACAAGGCTTTTATAGGAATCCAAGCTTGACTAAGTGTTGGATACAGATTTAGAGCGAGAATACACTTGGGTATGAAGTGTTCGAGAGAACTGGGCTCCATCTCGTGCTTTCCTGATGGCGCCGGTTTGTACCAGTTTGCCTTGGCAGAAACTCAGTTAGGATATGAGAGAAAGACAGAAAAAAAAAATAGAAAAGGAAAAAGAAATTCTTCTTTTAAAATCCAACTAAATTATACCCCCTGCAACTGGCACAGACCAACAACAATCACAGGTTGTCTCTCCCGGGATAGCGACGGGACCCATCTCACGGGTGAGTTGCTCAAGACTGAAAGAGGGCTCTGTAGGCCCCAAAGAAATTTCGCCCAGAAGAAGGGGCTCCCTGCCAACTCGGACTGCCACCAAGAGACATTGTCTGCTTCCTACTTCCCATGTCCTCTCAAAAAAGAAACACTGCTACACGAAGACAAACACCGATTCCAGGATCTCACAGTCCCAGCCTATGTCGTGACCTCCAGAAATAATTTCCATCAGCAAGTATTCAAATATGCTTTTTTTTCCTCTTTGATTTCCTCCATTTTTAGAATTTTATGGCACATACAGGGAGCCACTGTTAAGGTAGTTCTAGGCAGGCTGTTCTCTTCCTCACCCCCTATCAATAAGTTGTGAATCAGTAAATCAGGGGTGAAACTGAGGATTCTGAACTCCAGAAAGCATCATCTGACCCATGGGACTGCGATACAGATGGTGCAAGAACTTCACTTCTAAACGCTTGGCATTGGAAATTCACCCAGCCCCGAATCCACAGATGATACTTGACTCAGCCAAAATTTGACCTGAACCCTCCTGTTAAAAGGATATAGTGGATCCTGACTTTAATGATAGGAGTGCATGCCACCCATATTTTTATGCCCTTTCTTGTACATGATATCCTCAGTTATTAAGGGGTTCCCTGGCTTCCCTATACTTTAGATAAGCCGGGACTCCAGGAGGAAACTTTTGCAGGTCATGGATATGTTCATGGCATACGTTGCGGTAATGGTTTCAGGAATGTATGCTTATGTCCAGACTCATCAAGTAGCATACATTAAATATGTACAGCTCTTTGTATGTGCAATAATATTTCATAAAAGGTGTTTTAAAAATATTAATTCAAAGAATATTTATCAAATAGACTTTTTACAAAATACTATGATTGCCATCGATAATACATAAGTGATCACAATGTATAATGGTCTAGAGTAGACATTACAGCCTTATAATAAAATAATTACAACCAAATGTAATAAAGATATTAGATATTTATTAAGGCTTCAATATTACTCCGGGATGTGAATATATTAGAGAATGTAATCAATTGTATAGAGTAGGTGCTACTGTTATTCACATTCTGCTGATGAGGAGACTGAACTCCAAGGGGCTGGGCAACTTGCTCATAAATATTCTATTGTAAGTGACAGTGCTCTGGTGCTCACCCTTGCAGCCCAAGTCCAGAGAACCTGCTCTTTAAATACTATTGTAGGTCTCTGTAGGAACTGTTGAAGGAGCAATTAATCTATCTAGGTCATAGAAGGAAAATAATGAAAATTACTTTACACCACTGCATTTTCCTTTGTCTATTATTTGGCCCCCACATGGCCATGTTCCCATCTCCAGCTCTCTTGCCTGAGCTCCACACTGTGAGCTCCAGCTTCCACTGCTCATCTGCACCCATGGGGCCAAAGGTGCCAAGAAGCCAACATATCCCAATCTTGGCTGATCTAATCTTTTCTCCTAAATATTCCTTTCCTTCTAGACTTTCTGGTCAGTGGAAGACCTGATTTTCTCCTTGAAAAGCTAAACAGAGGCTACCAGCTGTGGCCTGTCTTCAATCTAACAATAGCAAAGCAAATAGGCTGAGCATGGTGGCTTATGCCTGTATTCCCAGCACTTTGGGAGGCCGAAGCTGGTGGGTCACTTGAGGTCAGGAATTTGAGACCAGCCCGGCCAACATGGTGAAACCCCATCTCCACTAAAAATATAAAATATTAAATGGGCTTGGTGGCAGGCACCTGTAATCCCAGTTACTCAGGAGACTGAGGCGGGAGAATCACTTGAACCCAGGAGGTGGAGGTTGCAGTGAGCCAAGAGCGCACCACTGCACTGCAGCCTGGGCAAGAGTGTGAGGCTCTGTCTCAAAAAAAAAAAAATTAAATTAAATTAAAATTAAAGCAAATAGATAATAGTATGGAGTATCAAAATAAGACATGCCCTTTCTTGGAATGAAATATTGTTCTCACTTACAATAGAGATAAATAATCACCCATGTATTCAGTTCAGGTCTTTTTCACCAACTAGAATATAAGCTCTCTGAGGGCAAGGACTAAGTTTCATTTATCATTGATCCACAATACTTAGTACGGTGCCTTTAAATGTTTGATAATTATTGTTGGATCAATGAATGAATCCCTGCTTCCACTGTCATTTCCTCTGTGTTGGTCTCCCTACCTAATGGCTGCTCATTCTTTTTAACACTGAAGTAATATCTGCTGTGTGCCAGGTACTCTTCTAGGTCTTATGAATGCAGAGCTAAACAAAACAACTTACCCTTGAGGAACTTATGGTTTCTGGAGGCTGAACTGATCTTTTAAAATCTTAGATAAAGTGCTGCCCTGGTGAAAACTCTCCAGTGGCCTCCCATTCTAAGTAAGAGAAACATCTGAACACAGCCTGGCCCACAGGATGCTCCCTGACCTTCCCTTGCCTCATGCCACCTTTCCTGTTGGCAAGTATTTACAAGCTACACTAGTGGCCCCCTGTTTTTCTCTTTCTTGAACTTGCTAAGTACATCCTTCACTTTTGGCAGTAGCTTCTTCTTCTTCCCTAAATTCACCTTTTTCTGATCTTCACCTGCCTGGATTCTTAGGTCATTCATTTCTCAGTCTTAATAGCAGTTCCTAAGATAAGTTTTTTCAGGTGACCCAATAAATGTGATCCTCTAGTCTGTTGTACTACCCTGTGTTAATTCTCTCCACAGTGCTCATGGCTACCTAATACATTCTTGTGTCTTTATTAGTTTATCATCTCCCTCCTGTGCTAAAATGTAAGCTGTAAGAAATGTATCGTCTCTGATTTGTTTACCATTGCACCCCATTATCAGAACAGGGTCAGGCACATCTTTGATGCTCAATAAATAAGAGATGAGGTACTGAATTCTTGAATAAATAAACCTCTACTAAGGTACTGGCCACGTTCTTTTCTCTTCTCATTCAACAGCAGGTTAAAGAAGTGAGTTTTGTTTGTTTGTTTTTTAATTTTCAACAAACTATTTGTTATATTATCTATTGCATTCATTATTTGATGGTTTTATTGCATTGTGTTCTCAGTTGTTTATTGAAGCACTGCTTACACTGCTCAGAAATTAAACTTTTTTTTTTTCAAATCAATAAAGATCGGGTAAATAAACTGCTTTACCTCCATAAAAGAGAGAACTCTACAGCCATTAAAATGCTAATATAGGCCTTTATTTATTGATATGGAAAGGTTTCCATAGGATATTATTGATTAACAAGCATTTTATAAAATATTATTAATCAGTTCACTAAAATCATATATGTGTGTTCTAAGAGAGATGTTCAGCAAAATGTCAGTGCGTGTTTCCTCTGGGTTGTGGGATTTTAGGTAATTTTAAAATATGACTTGCAATTTATCCATAAGTTAATGTTTACAATTATTACACAATACTTCACTACGTGGAAGGAAATTTTCAAAAGCTCTTTTTAATTTAAAAAAAATGAAAGTTAAAAAACAATGAAGTGAGGTCTGGCATGGTGACTGACACCTCTAATCCCCGGGAGGATGAGGCAGGTGGATCGCTTGAGGTCAGAAGTTCGAGACCAGCCTGGTCAACATGGTGAAACCCCCATCTCTACTGAAAATACAAAAATTAGCTGGGCGTGGTGGCGTGCACCTGTAGTCCTAGCTACTCAGGAGGCTGAGGCAGGACAATCACTTGAACCTGGGAGGCAGAGGTTGCATTGAGCCAAGATAGTGCCACTGAACTCCAGCGTGGGTAAAGGAATGAGATTCTGTCAAAACAAAAAAGAAGAAGAAGAAGAAATGAACAAAAAACAGAAAGAAATGAAACAAGGATTTTCCATGGATTCCTATCACCCATAGCATAAAGTCTGAACTCCTTAATGAGATCTAAAGGCTTTCCTTTCTCTCTAGACTCAAACTCTAACAATGCTCCCCATTAGAATCCTAAATCCAGGCATAGTCCTTCACTTGCAGTTGTCTAAGACTGACTACTTGGCCTCACTCTTGCCATTTCCATTTTCATGGCTGTTCCCTTCACCAGCAATGCCCTCCTTTGGCCTTGCCAATCAGGGACACACCTGTGGATCTTTGAGGATTCAGCTTCACACCCCACTCTCTCTGACACCTTTCCTTAAATCTGGCCACTGGCTGTGTCAAAACCCTGTTCTCTTTTCACACCTATATCTGGGTATCCACCTGTTCACATTCATGTCCTGTTTAATAGCAGGCACTATGTCCTGGTAATTAAACTATGTCTAATAATTATGGAAGATAACCTTGTTCTTAATTCTCCTTCACTACGACCCTAAAAGTGCCATCATTACCTCAATTTGACAGCAAGGAACATTTAAGTGAGTTTCCCAATCATACCCAGTAGTAGTGCCAGGATTCAGATCAGCCATTTCTGCTCCAGATTTTATGCTCCTACTCACTATCCTCTGCATCCCCCATCTGTCATAGAACATGGAACATTGTAAGATTATTTAGATTTATGGAGTGGTCAGCGTACCAAGGCATAAATTCTCACACTGGAATGAGGCTCCATCCTAAATACAAGAAATAAAGCTCAGCACTTATATATCCACAGCTTTTTTGATTTAAATTATTTGTCTTGTACTGTAATTACTAAAGTTTTCCCCGAAACAAAGACTTTTGAAGATGCACTTTCAATAATGTCTCATGATGGAAGGCCTCAATCTTAATACCTTGCTTCTATTTAACACTTTAGTTGATACCTTAGAGCATAAAACTATACTACGGTTTATTACCAGAAATTTAAAAATAAAATGAGATAAGAATACAGAATACGTTCATCGAGTACAGTGTGTGGAGCTCTAGATTCCAAGTGCCTGGGATAAAATTCTCATTTCACCTTTTACTCACATTGGACCTTGGGCAAGTTGCTTTTATTTTCTATGTCTCCATTGCCCTATAAAATGGGGATGCTAATAGTACCTTCTCCAAGGTGTTATTTTGAGGATATAATGAAATAGTACAGGCAAAATGCTTAGCACAGTCTGGAGCATAATAGGTGCTTAATCAAGCATAAAATAAAAAAATAGCTATTGTTATCACTATTTTCCATTCTAAGGACTATTGCATCAGGAAGACTAGTGGCCAGGTAAGGCACTTAGAAGATTGAAGTCACCTTGATCCAATATTTAAGAGGAGGTGGTGAAGGAAAATGAACTTTCTTCACTAGACCCATGCTGACATATCTCAACAGACTAATAAATCCTTTACCAGATAACATTTGCCTCTTCCTAGACTATACTTTCCCTGTATTTTATTCTAACATGGTTGCAGTGTTCTTTTTCCCGGTTTTTTTTTTTTTCTTTTCAGTGACGCTCTTCTCTAATTCTAGCTTAGCACTGATCCCAGTTCCAAAAGATAAGGGGTAAATAGGTAAGCACTGTGTCCAGGAAGCAGGGAAAGGGGGTGAGAATGAAACCTCTATTCTGCCACATGTAGAACTTACTCTCTTTCTACCCTCTTTTAGACCACAGTGCCAACCAAGAGGAGACTGGCAATGTTCCAAGTCCAACAGGGTCCCAGAATGGGAGCCCAAAATGTGTACATCCTGAATACTCAGACATGTCCGGGAATGCCTGGAGGGTCAGCCAGGCAGGCAGGACATGAGCCAAGGAGCCTCATGAGTGGGTTTCCAAACTATCTGATGATTCTCTCCCCTATCTGGCCCATAGCCCTGTTAGAGCAACTATCTTATTCTGTTTCAGGTTTAAACTTGTCTGTTGGTTCCTTACTAAATACCAAATTCACTGAGGTCTTCAGTGATGTCTACTTTATTAGTGTAGACACTAATTAGTATAATGTAGTGGTGTTCACCCAACACCCAGAAGAGGTCCTGACTCATAGAATACACACAACACGTATGTCAGAAATAAATGACTGAATAAATTAATGAATGAAAGGGAGCTGAAGAATGATGTTTGATGCAAGGAAAGTGATTTTCTGGATAAAGGAGTAGCCATTTTGAATAAAACAATCATGGGGAGTTATTTAAATGGCATTTCGCCACCCCGGCCCTGGGAACTTTTAACAATATACTGTAAGGAAACAATTTCTTGTGAAACAAATTCCCGTGAATCTCTGTAATCAAGGACAACACTGGACATCCCTGCTTTAAGTATGTTTCCCAATGGCATATAACAAGGGTGTTTGGGGTGAGTTCCCTCATGAGTTATATAACCACTTGAAGACATCGGAGAACAGAAATAAGCAGAACCTATAAACCCGGAAGCCATTTCAGAAGGAAACATCCCTGAAATGACCTGGGAACCCAAGTAGCTAGAAATTGAGTAGGAGTTCACACAGAGGGTCACTGGAGAAAGGAGGAAAAGATGTCTTCTGTGACGAAAAGTTTTTAAAATAAGGACTATGCTGTGTACTTACTCTGTGGCTGTGGGCAATTTATTCAACAATGAAGTGGAAATTTTCATAGTATCTGCCTTGAATGTTATTGGTAGTTTAAGTTATATAATATGGCTGGGCGTGGTGGCTCATGCCTGTAATCCCAGCACTTTGGGAGGCCGAGGTGGGCGGATCACGAGGTCAGGAGATCGAGACCATCCTGGCCAACATGGTGAAACCCCATCTCTACTAAAAATACAAAAATTAGCCAGGTGTAGTGGCGGGCGCCTGTAATCTCAGCTACTCGGGAGGCTGAGGCAGGAGAATTGCTTGAACCCAGGAGTCAGAGGTTGCACTGAGCCAAGATCACCACTGCACTCCAGCGTGGCGACAGAACGAGACTCCGTCTCAAATAAATAAATAAATAAATAAATAAATAAATAAATAAATAATAAAAGTTATATAATATATGCAAAATGTTCTGCATGGTTGCCAATGCGTGGTAATTATAGTAGGCATGATAGCAATGGAGTTGATGCTAGAAAGAGGTGAACATGTGTAAGCTTGTCAGAAATATTCCATTTCTATCAGGGTAGGCAAGTCTTCAGTAGAGTTATCCCAATTCTGGTATGTGGGTAGTGAGCCAGAGAAAGGCTGTTTTCTCCTGATTCTTACAATCCAAGGGTATTTTCAGATTATTGTGGTCAGGAGAAAAAATAAACATTGCATTTTGAGGGTTTACCCAGATTTACTTAGCAAATGACCATCTGAATCATCAGCCATTCGCAACTCCTGATGTCAGAGCCCACCCGTCACTTGTCAGCAATGCGAAGGCACTGATGGCACATGGATGCAAGAGATGACTGTGTGCCTTCTCATGTTACTTCTACTGTGGGTGATGTGAGGGAGTTCCTCTGAAAGTCTGTAAGGATTAAGTACTGGAATGCTGCTCATTAGAGAAAAGAATTGAAGAGAAGTTTTCTTAGAGTTTTCAGTAAAGGTAGATTAAACTAACATTTCCAAGAGTTGACTTGTAAAATGGAACCTAGAGAATTCATGAGTCTCTCAAGAGCTTGACCTTATTCCTAGAAAACGAATTTAAAATCTTTCTAGAAAAGGCTGTATACTTGCATGTGAGGGCACATCTATTATGCTGAGTCCAGAATGTCACCAGAGAAGTGGGACCATATGGCAGGACAGGATAGTGAAATAGGTTCATATCCTTATGGAAACCACATACAAGAACAAACAAATGAGGTTGTTCTTGGGAAGCGTTCCCTACAATTCAGAGAGAAAAAAAAAATCTGAAACATAGCTGGCCAGATGAGTATTCATTTTCTAGGTATAGTACATATTTGGTATATTCTTATCATCTTAACAAAACTTCATCTATTATTATTTATTTTTGTCTATTTAATATGTAGTTAAGAGTCATGTGTGTATACATATCCCAAACAAACATTTTCCTTTGAATTTCCAAAAGATTATATCTATTTAATTCTCTGCTATTAAAATAGCAAACTATGTCATAGTTATTTATCCATAATAGAATATAACTACAAATAAATGAACTCTTATACTGTTTTGTATTTTTTTTTCAACCCAGGATTCTACTCTATGTGATATTAACACTGACACATCTGTTGTTCTTATTTACATTTTCCTGACACATGTTTTCCAGATATATTATGTTTAAACTTTCTGAGACATTTTTTAAAAATTATTTCTTTGAAGAGGTGCATCTTTGTTTTTAACCTGAACTGATGATTCCTAATATTAAAAGGTGGCATTATAATTTACATTTAATGTCATAAGACATACATTTGCACTTCCTTCTATGATCTTATTTTATGTTTTCTGGATTTTATGCTTTCCTACCATTTCCCTTATTTCCTGTCTTTAGCTAGATGAACTCTGCTTTTATTTCTTTAATCTCCTGCAGTAATTTGGGAGGAATCATCCTGTTTTTATTTCTACTAAATTTTGCAGAATAACATACTTGATCCAATATTTCTCTAATTATCAAGGTCAAAAAGAAACAATAGCTTTTGACTCAGTCCTATTTTAGTTGAGAACTTAGCACATTTTATTTTATTTTTTTACTTCTTTTTCCACTTCCCAGTATTTCATAGTGCAATATGTAGTCTTGGACGACTGTTATTGTTTCCCACAGTATTTTACATTTTGGGTTATATTTATTTTAAAATGTAGAAAATCCTCCCTCTCATTTCTTTTAGAAGCATTCTTGGCCTTGTTCTTATTAATTTCTACTTTAATTGTTTTTGTTCAATGTTCTTTTCCATTTTCTTTGCAGGATTCTGTTATGTGGATTGTCCCTCCAAGGCTAGTGTCCTGGGGACTCTGTTTTATGTCCTTGTTACCTCTTGCTCCCTTTAGTCTCTTGGGTGCCCTCATACATGCTCGTGTGTGTGACCATCACCCCTGTGCTTGTGTCTACTGGATCTCTATCCTCAGATCAGATTCTCTCTTGACTGCACCATTTGTATAACCAACTGCCTACTGGATAATATCTTTAATATCTTAGAGACACACACAGAACTTCAACAGAAATATTTACAGAAATACAGATGTCTAGCATTATTGTACTACCTCTCTAAGTTGGGGAATAGGTGTGAAGAACTAAACAATATTGAGGACCTGCTATGGTATATTCATACATCACACCACTCCATTCTCATTTTGACACCCTCTGGTATAAAGAATTAGGTGCCCAATTCTAAAAATTGACAAACTGAATGCCAGGAAGGTTAAGAAACTTATCCAAGACTTGATCTGGGTTCCAAAACCCTTGATCTTTCTATTTCTTCCACATTAAAACTTTGCTTTATCATTTCTTCTGATTTCGTTTACCTCTGCAGCTTGATTTCCTTTCTTTAAGAGTCAGGTCTTAGTCTTTCCATTTGGACTCATCTTTCTGGGTTGTCCACTCCTTCCTAAGGGTATTTCTAGGTTTGATTCCACATGTAGAAAGCATGAAAAAGGAAGAGTTTCATTGCCTGCAATTGGCCGGGAGACTGGGTCCACTCTGCGGTGGGAGTAGGGGCTGTTCTAGACCCTCAATTCCTCTGTTTCCAGGTCCTGGATCTTAAGGGGAATGGATGGGACCAACCATGGGAAGGGTATCCTATAGGTTTCTAAGAAATTAATTAGCATTCGTAACTGTTTTTCTTCTACTCTTTCCAACTTTACCTCAGAAGCTAGGTGGGACTAGAATAGTACAGAGTTCTGTAAAACTGAACTACTGTGTTTGAAGTGCCATGTGGAAGCTTCTGGTTTGGTTTGGGTTCAGACGGATTCTTCCACTGGCCCTGTTTGTCCCCAGTGAGGTTTCTTTTCTCTGATATTTCAGGCCAACCTAAGATAGCAGAGCACTGAAATCATCGAGCTAAAGGATCTCTCAAGTTTCCATGTAAAGCAAATGTTAAGAATAGATCTTTCCTCTACCTATATTTTGGGTGGTACAAAATGCCTACATTCCTGAAGTCCTGCTTCTGCAGACCAAGGCCAACAGATTGTTCTTTGAATGTCTCAAAAGCTCTTTTTTTCTTATAATGCCAAATGCAATATTTTTTTGAAAATTCTACACCAGAAGTTTCCCAGCTGAGAAAACAGGCTTGTGAAAAATGGTTTCAGAAAATGTAATAAACCATGCAAAAGTTGTTCAGGATGTGTTTGAAATGAACATCTGGATACAAGTGCAAAATTACTCCTTTCCCCTCTTCCTCTCTCTCACAGCTGTTTGAAAGAGTCCTGAGGGCAGGGAAACAGGTCAATGAACTAAATTGCACCTTCCCCCTTCTTCCAAACCCTTTTTCACCTATGCAAGGAATCTAGATCCCATATGTGTTTAATAAGTGAGCACAAATACAAGGAAAAAAATTATCTCGATTCCTGTTGACTCTCTGCAGCAACTCCAAAGGAAAATAAACTCTGGATTTTAAATTTTTTCAAACAAAACTTATGATTCTAATAAAATGTTGCTTTAAAGTTGACTTCTTTGTATCAAGAACTGAACAAACCACCCATTTCTCTGTATTTCTTAAAAATGAAGGATTTTAAGTCACACTTTCCCCAAATGGAAGAAAATCCAGTTCCCAAGGCTTTGCCTTTTAACATATAATTGAGAAACATAAATCATTCTCTATGTTTTTACTGAATTTCTCATTGCATTTGTTTACTACAAATCCCTTCCGTAACTACTACGACAACATATACATCTAAAGATGGCATCAGATAGATAAGTAGATCAGAAAGGAACAAATTGACATTTAATAGATCTTCATGAGATTATCAGTGTTCACAACAAATGCAGCAAATATGAAATCATTACCTCATATCAGAAGAATGTTTACAGAAGTCTTTGGGGGGACCAGATAGATGTTTTCACACAAAAAGAGGCTGACTCATCAACCCTGTGCTGTCAGAGGCCAAAATGGGCCTGAGGAAAAGAGGAGATTCACTACTTAGCACAATAGTTTTTCTCGTTTGTTTCAAGTACTTGCCTCCTTTACTGGTCTCTGGGATTTTCTATGATAGGGGAGGAGCCTTAGTCATCCCTGGATCCTTGTGCTGTACTGTCAACAGTACACAGTACATTGCATGTGTTCATTTGATGGCTAAATGACTGGCTGAATAACTGGAAGCAATTCCTCATATAGAGTTTCCAATTACTAGAAAAACTCCCTTATGAAAAAATGGCTAAATACTTGCAAAAAATGTTTGAAGAGTACAGAGAGGGTATTACTTAGATTACGAGGAGTCCAAGGCCCTCCCATCTTTTTGGGGTCTGAAATTCTAAGTCCTCCTTCTAAATTGTTTGGAAGGAAATTCTTGTCCATATGCCAGAGTTATCGATCAGCAATCTTTCTTCTTCATACTCTTCATGCTATGTTTACAGACATACCCTGGTTCTTACTAGGCCCATTGTAGAAAAAACTTTGACCTTGACCTCTGCTTCAAAGCTTCTTCTATCTAATCTATCCAGCTCTTTTCAGCTGGTTTTATTTTTATTTTTTTTGAGACAGAGTCTCATGCTGTCACCCAGGTTGGATGCAGTGGTGCGATCTCAGTTTACCGCAATCTCCACATCTAGGGTTCAAGCGATTCTAATTCCTCAGCTACCTGAGTAGTTGGGATTACAGGCATGCACCACAACACCCAGCTAATTCTTATATTTTTAGTAGAGACACTGTTTCACCAAGTTGGCCAGGCTGGTCTCGAACTCCTGGCCTCAAGTGATCCACCTGCCTCTGCCTCCCAAAGTGCTGGAATCACAGGTGTGAACCACCGTGCCTGGCCTTGTTTTGCTTAACTGAGTTCCTATGCTGTGCCAAGCACTGTGCACAGCAGTGAATACATACTAGGGTGCTATTGAACTGTATGGTAGAGATCACTTGGCCCAGAATAGCAAAGTAGGCTTTCTTGGAGAAGCAAATTAGAAGGAAAACAACAATGAACTAGATGAAGAAAGCATCAAGGAAAAGGGCATTCCAGTATGAAAGAAATTTATTAATGGTATCTGATATAATTTAGACATTTGTCCCCTCCAAATCTCATGCTCAAATATAATCCCCAGTGTTGGAGGTGGGATCTAGTGGAAGGTGTTTGGGTCATGTGGGTGGATCCCTCATGAATGGCTTGATGCCCTCCTCTGAGGTAATGAGTGAGCTCTTGACTTTTTAAAAGAGTGTGGCATCCCTCCTCCTCTCTTTTCTTCTCTCTCACCATGTGACACACTGACTCCCCTTCCCCTTCCACCATGATTGGAAACTCCCTGAAGCCCTCACCAGAAGCAGATTCTAGGGCCATGCTTCTTCTAGAGCTGCAGAACCATGAGCCAAGTAAATCTCTTTTTTAGTAAATTACCCAGCCTCAGGTATTCTTTTATAGCAACACAAAATGGACTAACAAAGTGTCATTGAGTTGAAACAGCATGGAAGAATAGAGGTACCATAAAAAGCTGTAACTAAAGAGTAGAGCAAAAGAGATAGAATTGTGTAATGGGAAGAAAGGAGCAGAGGCCGTGGTAGGTGTCCATCTAAGTCGTATTCATGCATTTGAACTTTACAACAGTCCAGCCCAAATGGATTATGTGAAAACCTAAACTCACCATTTATTCCTCAGGCCAGTCATTCTTCAGGCCATTCCCACTGCCAGGTATAGTCCTCTTCTAATTTCTATCTTGTAAACATTTTCCGATCCCACAAAACCAACCCCTAAGAGCCACTCCACAACCCCACCCCACCCCACCCCCTGCCACCACATTCTCTCAGAAGCCTTTGATAGTTTCCTTGAGTGGGCCCACCTCTCCAGAGACCACTTCCATATTTTGCCTCATGTCTGTGTTGGCTGGACTCGTGACATTCCACCCATGGAGCCTGGGCTGCATGACAGAGGGGATATCTCCTATCACTTCTCCTACTCCTATTCAACTCAGGAAATGTTTACCAATGAACTGTGCATAATGGTCTGCTGAGAAAAGACTACTGGCCAGAAGGAGCATCTGTCAGGCTTCTCGTTTCAAATATTGATGTTATCATCTGCTCAATGTGGAATCCTGGACAAGTTGCTTAATCTCTTCAAGTGTCATTTTACTCAAGTGTGAAAGGGGGATCATGGTAATACATACCCCATAGGGCTTACATGAATATTAAAAATAATACTTGTGATTGACTTAGGGCTCAAAAATGTTAGTTGTTATCCTGGCTTGACAGTTCAGAGGGAGTCTCTGAACTGTCAAGCCCGATAATGCAAAATCCTCAGAGGATTTTGCACCTCACATGTCTGACTCTACTGTCTTTGTCCTCAGCAACCCTATAATAATGCAATCAGGAGAAAAATCATTAAAGAGAAAAAGAGTTATCATGGGTTTTTTGATTTCTTACATGCACATACATACATGCTAAAGTCGAGCTGAGGGAAGAACAAACAATATGAAATTATAGAGTCACACAAAGTAAAAGATATTTGAGGAATCGTGAGACAATGCTTCTTCTTGGACCCCCATTCTGCCTCTTGGTTTGTATGCTTTCTTCCCACCGAAAGCTGGGTCTTCCTCAGGCCTGTTTTGACCTCATTAGATTGTACCCTCTCCAATCTCTCCCACTGTGGGGTAACCAGGATGATCATATTGATTATGCAATGATTGTTCAAACCGAGATACTTGGGGAGGGAATGGATGCTCTGTTAAACATTATCCTGGGAGCAAAGGTATAAACTGGACAGTCACTGGCAACTTAAGCTGTGTGGTCATCCAAATTAGAACCAGCAATCTTGCTGACTGGGGTCAGACAGCCTTCAGTATCTTTCAAGTTCCTTCATCTCCCAGCTAAAGAAGAATAAAGGCTCTTTCTGATCCAATTTATTTTTAATTGTATCAGAACATTTTAAGCTCAATGTTGCACATAGGTTTCCTGGAAGGCCATGTCAATATATTGTGAAACATCTGGATCTTTGGGTATCAGGATGTTAGACTATAATGAGCAATTTTCATCCCAAATCTTTAGAGTCATGTAGATAAACCGATTGGTTTCGATTCAGGGAACTTAACTGCTAACCTCAATTAGCTCGGCTTCTTTAATATATTCTTTTTCTTATATAGTAGGCAACTTCAATAAATTATTATTTATAGAGTACTTATTAAAATGCTACAGGGAAATCATTCCTGGAAACATCTCACTGTGTAACTGTAAATGATCAAGCCCTCGCTCACTGATTGAGTGTTGGAGGACTTAAGTCAGATCATAGGATCACAGCAACTCATGCCTAAAGGAGACCTCCAACAGCATGCAGGCCACCCACCCTATTCTATCTCCAACCCCCTTCAACAACATCCCTACCACGTAGGTATCCAGGAAATATCTGATGTGTCAGCGATGAAGGGACTCATTCCTGCCCAGAGTAACTTTTTCTTTGCTGAATGGCTTTGCCAAATAAAAACTGGTTCCTGATTTTAAATGGAAATTAGTGTTTCCCAAACATTTATGCACTGAGCCTCATTCTTTAATATAGACTGCATTTTTCAATAAAATTAATCTCTTTCAGCCCTTTTATGTTCTCATCTCACACATGGTGGCAAAGATCTACATCATCGGAGCTGGTGAGAAGCAAGCGTGGCCCATAAAGTGACAGACAGTAGGGCAAAGTGGTTGATCCCATGGACTAGAACCAAAGTACTTGAGTTTGAATCCTAGTACTGCCTGTAATAAGGCAAAGCGTTTAACCTCTCAGAATCTCAGTCTTCTCATCTGCGCAATGGGGAATGTTACTGATATCTATTTGGGGGTATTTTTGAAATATTATAGGAGGCAGTGTATGTACAGTGTTTAGAACCATGTCACCCGGCATACAGTAAATACTACATAGCTATTATCACGTAGAATCCCAGCAAACAGAATCTGGACATTGTCCTGCTATTGTAAGATTAGTGGTTAGTGGGCAATGGCTTAGTCCTATGCACTGCGTAGCTCTAAAATTCAGCCTCCACAAAATACCCCACCAAGCGTTCCTATTTTTTTTTTCTTTGTTTTAATGTCTAACTTAGTCTCTGCAGGGTATAAACTCTGGTAATTAAGAGTCAGAGCCTAGGAAATCGTACTCAACTCAGATATACATTAAATTCATTGGACTGTTTTTTTAAAATAGCAATGAAATAGGAATTCTTGAGGGTTCAGAAATGGATATTTTCCAAAAGTTCCTCAGGGAGTTCTAATGTGCGGCCAGGTAAGAACAACAGACTTCAAATGAGTGTTTATGGATCAGAATCTGGGCTCCCTCAACTGCCAGCGGCACAACTTAGGGCAGGCTTCTTAATCTCTTCAGGCCTCGGTTTCCATAACTATAAAATAGGAGTAAAAAGGGGAAGTTCCTTTCTTGTTAAACTGCTATGATACTTAAATGAAATAGCACATGTGGATAACAGAGTATTCATTAGGTATTAATACTGAGTACCTGACTTTACTATGCAGCTTCCATCCTCACCCCATCTCTTTCTATCACTTCTGCCTCAGCCTGTCAGTAGGTACTAAAGGGTGATTAGCACTGCCTCAATTATAGGTGTAACCCACAGTCCTGGACACTAGAATCTATCAAGAGATGGTTACCTAACCTGAGTATATTTCAGGCTGATGGTGACCCACTTTGCTTTTCTGATCATTGAAAATGATTTGCATTTACAGAGCATGGGAGCAGACTTGGGTCCCCTGTGGCAGAGCACGTAGGAGGGATGAAAGCAAACTTGCTGACCTGGCCATGGTTTATGTCAGCCCTGGAATCATTGTCCTGGATGAATCACTTTAAAAAGTGTCCAAGATGAGCAGAAGGGTACTACATACCTGCCACTCAAACCAGCAGCATTGACATCACCTGTTAACTTACTAGAATGACGGAATCACTAGACTTACCTCAGGCCCACCAAATCGGAAAGGGAATATTAGCAATATCCCAGGTGATCTTTTTGCACATTCACTTTGGGGAGTGTTGTTCCTTATCAGTATCAAGAGGAATTCATTCCCAAAGTTTGTAAAACTTTCCAGAAACAACCTTCAGCCTGCCACCTATGCAGCTGGGTTGACGCTTACATAATACTCTTAAGCAACCCTTTGAATCAAAGCCCTCTAAATTATCTGCTTTTCTCCCTTTCTCATGCACCCTATACCACTGTCTCAGCAAGTATAGAAATGCCTTCTTTGACTTATTTTCTGACTTGGGGTTTCTATCTAGTTTCTGGCCCTTGCTGGAACTCAGCACCTGATATTTGGTTTAAAGGAGGCCTTACGTCTGTTTCCTACTTCAGTCACAGAGAGAGAGAGAGAGAGAGAGAGAGAGAGAGAGAGAGAGAGTAAGCTGTTGACTAATACAGCTTCTCTCACTATTTCCTACCTCTGACTTTCCATTCCAGGGGTCTATGATCTTTAGGTGGTGTGGAGTCTGAATTCAGTTTGAAACAGAGGGAAGTTGGGCCCTAGGTAGCATGTGCTAAAGGACTTTGCTAAACCAAAGGACCCCAAAGCAAAGTCAGAGACTAGTTTCTTCCAATTATCATTTGGCTTTACATTGTCATTACATACATATTGAAATCCTTGATTTCACAGGGGTTTACATAGCTAAAGTACAGATGGAGGGAGTCAGTGAATTAAAACCTTTGATGAAGGCCCGCTGTGACTCATGCCTGTAATCCCAGCACTTTGGGAGGCCGAGGCAGGCGGATCACTAGAACTTAGGAATTTGAGACCAGCCTTGGCAACATGGCAAAATCCATCTCTCCCCAAAATACAAATATATTAGCCAGGAGAGGTGGCATACGCCTATAGTCACAGCTACTAGGGAGGTTGAGGTGGAGGATAGCTTGAGCCTGGGAGGCAGAGGTTGCAGTGAGCCGAGATCACACCACTGCACTGCAGCCAAGGTGACAGAGCGATACCCCGTCTCAAAAAACAAAACAAAACAAAAACAAACAAAAAATAAGAAAACCTTTGGTGAGTCCTGGGGTACAAAAACAGCTGTTATCCTTACACACACACACACACACACACACACACACACACACACATACACACACACACACTGAGCATCTATTATTACACTGGAAAATGTGGATCCAAAGATGAACAACTATGAGTTCTGTCCCCACCTCTCACCTCTAGCCCTATGAAGCTTATACCTTAATGGGGAAATATATATGAATCAAATAACAACCAAAATATACGTTACATATTAACAGTGATAAACTCTACTAAAAGAGAGGTACACTCATGCATGCTGGGCTTAATAACTAGGTGGTGGGTTGATAGGTGCGGCAAATCACCATGTCATACATTTCCTTATGTAACAAAGCTGCACACCTTTCACATGTACCCCAGAACTTAAAATAAAATTTAATAAGGAAAAGAAAAAGAAAAAAAAAAGTGAGAGAGAGGTACAAGTACTGTGAGGACATACAAAAAGGGAAATGGTTCTACTCAGAAAGGTTTTTCTGAAGAAGCAACAAAACTGAGGGGTACATAGGGTTAGCCAGATTCAAGGGTGTGACAGGGAATGGAAGCCCAGCTGGCGCTGAGGTCCTGTGACCAGGGGAATCCATGCCCTTTTGAGGAACCGAAACAAATCTGGTGTGAGAGGAGTCCAGAGAAGAAAGAGAGGGAGGAGGGGCTTGACTCCAGCTGAAGCTGGAGTGATTGCGGGAGTATGTTGGTCTTCATTTTGAGAACGCTGGGAAGTGATGAAGGGTTTGAAGCGGAGGCAGCAGGGCCAGACTTGTGTTCCTGCAAGAGTGGTCTTTCTGCCATGTGGAAACAGATTGGAGGAGGGCAAGAGAGGATGTGAGGAACAGGCCAGTTAGGACTGCACTGCAGTCTTCAATGGTAGAGAGAGGCTGCTTACACTGTGGAGGTGATGAGGCAATGGGGAGAAATGGGGAGTTCCAACAGGGAGTTAAGTGGTTAAATCAGAAGAACTCAGATTAGTGTGGTGGGCAGGAGCAGGGGAGAGGGAGGTGTTAAGGATGACAAATCGTTTATAAAACAACTGGATGTTGTTCTCTGAAACACGGATCTCTGAACAAACACCAGACAGGGAGGTCGGGGTTGCCATGAGTTAGTTTTTAGATATTTTGAGTTGGAGGCCTTCCCTGACCTCCCAGACAAAGATACATAGTTATGAAATTTGAACGAGCATTCTAACTTGGAGGGACATATTTTATAATGGTAATTTTAAAAGTAGAAATGACAAAAGTTACTATTTGTTGAATATTTACTCTGTCCCAAGGTTAGGCATCTATTATTTAATTTAAACGCTCCAGGACTCTGTATGAAAAGACTGATCCTCCCATGTTACAGATGAGGAAGAGGAGGCCCAGAGGGAGCAGCACCTTCAAGCTCTTAATGACTGTGTCACACTGCCCCCTGCTGAGCAGCGATTATGTGCCAGGCTCTCAGGGAGTTTGCATTCCAGTAACGTGGGCTCATGGGTTTTTGTGTCTTCCATAGCAAACTGAAAGAGAACTCATGCGATAGGAATTTCTGCCATGTGCCAATTAAACTGCCATTTGTCTGCAACAAACATCCCACTGGTATTCACATGCACAAGTACATAGGCACACCTGTGCACAACTTTCTCACTAGTTCCCTCTCTTCACTTTTTCTCGGCGAGGATTATTATTTATTTTCTTCTGATACCTGGTTTTAGGCTGCCCAGTGGCAGGTAGGCTAAACAAAATGAACTTCGCTGTGCATCCAACAAGAAACACATTCTATCAGCCTTTAATTTCAGAGTCTTAGCCACACAGGGAAGGGATGGGAGACCAGCAGTACTCTTCTTCTGTAAGGTCAACTAAAACTCTTGTTTGCTGTGAGCAGCTTCCTCCACTTACCTGTCTGAGTATTGTTCTGAGGATGGTAAGAATGCCACTTCTAAAACTAGCTGAGAAGCAGAGAAAGGCTTACTGCAGCATCTAAAGAAAGAAGAGCATTTATACAGCATGATCCCTTCAAGCATGTTCTGCTTTTGTCCAAACATTTAACATGACCGTGGAAGAATTTCACTACACCCATTACACAGAAAAGTTTGAGATTTGAAACTGGAAAATTTTTCGTAGTTTTCATGGAACAAAACATACAGATCAGTACTGAAAATATAAATCACTCTTAAACATTTGGTTCTCATTATTTTTGTAAAAAGTAGCACACTTGGAAGATTAACAAATTTTGCCTCTGTGTTGACATGTATGTATGTGTGTGTGTATAGAAAAAATAAATTTTCAGTGATTCATTTTGGATTTCATTAAAATTCAGTGTTGTCCGTAGACAAGTGTGTTTTTGCTGTTTGAAATAATGTAAATCTCCTAATGTAAAGACCCTGGCTAGGTGCTGTGGTTTATGCATGTAATCCCAGCAATTTGGGAGGCTGAGGTGAGAGGATTGCTTGAACCCAGGATTTCAAGAGCAGCCTGGACAACATAGCGAGACGTTGTCAGAAAGAAAGAAAGAAAGAAGGAAGGAAGGAAGGAAGGAAGGAAGGAAGGAAGGAAGGAAGGAAGGAAGGAAAGAAAGAAAGAAAGAAAGAAAGAAAGAAAGAAAGAAAGAAAGAAAGAAAGAAAGGAAGGAAGGAAGGAAGGAAGGAAGGAAGGAAGGAAGGAAGGAAGGAAGGAAGGAAGGAAGGAAGGAAGGAAAGAAAGAAAGAAAATATCCAGGGATAGTGGCATGTGTCTGTAGTTCTAGCTACTTGGTAGGCTGAGGCAAGAGGATTGCTTGAGCCCAGGAGTTCGAGGTTGCAGTGAGCTATGCCTATACCGCTGAACTCAAGCCTGGGTAATAGAGCAAGACCCTGTCTCTAAAAATGAAAATAAAATTATTGTCTATAGTATCAGTGACAGTGATGACAGGAGCAATTTTTATCACGAAGTGAAAAGTCTCAAACAATTGAGACTATTGCTGGAATTTTCTCCTAGAAATACTATACAACTTGTCTTCCTAAGTTCAATCATAGGAAAATACGTACACGTATTTTAATTTTCCTAAAACTTATATCCAAAAACATAAAATAAAGAATATTTAGATTACCCATTGTTAGACAATTCAAAACAATGCCATCTTTAAGCAGAAAATCAGTGCTAACTTCAAGGATTATCTGAGGTCATTGGCCTTTCTCAAACAGATGAGAGAATACAGAAACCTATGTTCAAAGGGGAACATATCATTTTAAGAAAAATTTTTGGCAATGTTATTATGACTTATTTTTACTTAAAAAGTAATATATGTTTATTATAAATCATTCAACTATTAAAAGGGAATAGAAAATGGCCCCATTTGAAGGAGGGCAGAAAGAGAACTGTTAGCTGCTTTTCCCACAGTTTCCCTAACGACATCTCAAAGCAGAGTTCAGTATAACTCATTTTAAAAAATTGCATAATTCTCCACACACTGGTGGAAATACAATGCAGGTAGTGCTACCATACCCTGATCAAAAGCAACTCTAAGAGTTTCCATATTTCTATCTGAGGCCAGTTCCTCCACCCACCTGTGCTATAGATGCCATTCAACTTTGCTTCATCCATATCTTTGCACTCATTCTACAGTGGATCCTCCCAGAATATCATCTACTCAAAGCTCTCTTTTCTTAAAAAAAAAAACCTTTGATTTTACTTTCCTCTATTTTTCTGGGTTTTCTTAACAGCAGCATTTCTCAAAAAGGTGTCTGCATCACTATGTCCATTTCCAAGAACTTTACTCCAATTTGGTTTTCATCACCATCACTCCAGGAAATAGTCTCTGGTTAATTCCATGAAAAGCTATCGGGGCATTAAATAAAATAAACACTTTTAAATCTTTGTATTCATTCATTCAACAACTAACTTTTTATTAAACATCAAAGTTGATTTATCAGACAAACATTTAAAAACCAGTTTTGTCTTAGTTTTAATGTTACTGCAGAGGGCGTTTTCCGTTGTACCTATTAGTGCCCCCATTAGAAGGTTTTATGTAACATATTTCTTTTCAACTGTATCTGTGGCAAAATACATAAGACGAAAAATAATCTATTATTTCTCCCTAAAAATCATTTTATTTCCTCTTTTTGTTATACTTTTCTTTTAACTCTGGCCACCACGAAGCTCAAAAGGCATTACCCAAATGTAATAACTACATTAGTCTTAAATTTAGCATAATTAATTCTCCAAAGGTTCTGATTGTTTGACTATTTCTAATGCTCTTTCTTAATGTCATATGTTTTAGCCACCTCAGGTCCATTTTAGAATGCATTGTGCATAAGCAAGCAAGGCCTTTCTAATGCTCGTTTAACAACAGTTCAGAACAAAGTGTCTGCAAATGTGTCAAATCTAGACCAGAAGCTGTTTTGTAAAGCCTCAACTTAATCTCTGCAACCTGCTATATAGTCTTTCATCCTTGGCTTTGGAAAAGTCATCAGTTTGCTAACTGCTTTAGGGACCATAAAACCACATTTGTTCCTAAACCGAGGAAAAGGGTCTAAGAAGGAGAAACTTATGCAAAAAACACAGGGTGAGAAAAAGCCCCTCAGAAGCCTTGCTGGCATAAATTCCAAGCTCATGTTACCAGAAATATTTACATTAAAAATATATCTCCAACTTGACCAACTGCTCTAAGGTCAAGCTCAAAATCCTGCTTGGGAGTTCTTTGGTTTTGTGACCATTTGTCAGCTCAAACTTTGGCTGTGATTTCTGTGCCTTCTGAGGCATGAAGGCAAATAGGGCAGAGGGACAGCTGAAAATAGCAGCCCTGATAGTGTGAGGTGAGAGTGAAGGGCTTCCGAGATTTTTCAGCAGGAAGTGTCTGATTGCAGTGTTAGTAGTCAAGAACTTTCCTTTCACATACTGACCTTTTTATGTGCAAGAATATGCCCACCAAGAGGTGAGTGAGTCTTACCTTCTCTTCTGAGGCCTACTTCTGGTGATGAACTCATTTGATCCCCTTTTCCCATCCACCTGGAACTCCCTAAGAGTTGCCAGCTGTGGGAGTAAGAGAGGGAGCGATTTATGCAGTTTCCATTATAATTATAGACCTAGTTTTACTAGGTTGCTACTCAATCTTAAATATTTTCTCCTAAGCCTGACATTGGTGAACACCATTTAAGAAGGCATATAAAATATAATTTTATTATTAATATTGCTTTAAAAAACTATTATACATATCTATGTTTAAAGAAAAATTCAGTGAATAAACTATTCCTGTTTCAGTGTCTTTCAGTAACACCACCAGTTGAAGTAATTCTGTGAGAGACTGCATGCACATAGCACCAAAAAAAGATCAGGGTCACACAGAATTGGGGTTAGGGAGTGCCACCACTATGCAACAATGTATAAACAAAACTCCAGCTCCCACTCATGTTCCTAGTATTAGTTCTGAGCATATTGTCCCAAACCATGCCTCATATTTTACTCAGTGCAGTTGTCAGGCTTCTTAGTAGACTGCTTTTTCACCAGTGTTGGCCATCTCTTGCAATTTAGACCTCACAATAGGTATCAATCACCTTTTTATTTTGTAGTGCTGCATTCAGATCTGTTTTCCAGTTCATAGGTTCTCCCTTCAGCTGTGTCTATTCTGGTGTTTAATTTGTTCATGAAGGCTTTAAGAAAAAGTCTTTATTTTCTCTATTCTTTTCTAGAAGTAGTATTCGGTTATTTTCTTTCTTTATATCATATTTTTATTACATCTTCTGCTATCTCATTTAATTTGTCAGATTTAACATAATTTTATTGTATAGACACTTACAGACTTTCATACTATTATCAATCATTAGAGTTATTAAATATTTTGTGTGTGTGTGTGTGTGTGTGTGTGTGTGTGTGTGTGTGTGTGTTGACTCATTGACTCATCGACTCTCTGTCATGGATTTTTAGCCTGACTTGGTTCTTCTTCCCCTCTAGGTAGCCCTATGAGTAAATTTTGGGTGGTAAGAAGAAGAGGAAAAGCAAAATATTTGCAGGCAACAGACAGCTCCGTTTCTGGGCTAACTGTCCCATGAAGAGCAATATTTTTAAAAATTTTTTTCTTACATCACAATTCCTTCTGGTTAATTCATGAATGAATTGAACAGAAGATAGAATGTGGATGTGCAACTTCAGGATTAATTATCTACATGCTCTGGAGATCGTGGCACAAACAACAAATAAATAAAACAGTATCTAGAAGCTCTTTGGAGCAGATAGTCTCAAGTTAATTATTATTATTATTATTATTATTATTATTATTATTTATGAGGGAGGTCTCACTCTCTCACCCAGGCTGGAGTACAGTTGTGGGATCATAACTCACTCCAGCCTTGACTGACCACGGGCAGGCACCACAACACCCGACTAATTCGTTTTATTTTATTTTTTGTAGAGCTGGAGTCTTCCTACATTGCCCAGGCTGATCTCAAACTCATTGGCTCAAGCGATCCTCCTGTCTTGGCCTCCCAAAGTGCTGGGATTACAGGCACAAGCCACCGCGCCCAGCCAAGTTAATTCTTTATAAACACAAATCATTACCTCATCCTTTTCTTTGGACCCATAAACTGTTCCCCCATGCATCCCTTAGGTGGCGCTCACCAAGCTACCGGTGTCTTTTCCTAGCATCCTTGCCAGGAGGGAGGCCCATCCCATTAATCAGGAAGTGAGGTATGTGCATTGTAGTTTCTGTTGGTCACTCAACTACGTTTGCTCAGATTTCAAGTATGGTCTTGACTCATCCCACTCTTGAAGGTGCAGGAATAAATACTTTAGTCAGTTTGTTTGTTTGTTTGTTGTTGTTGTTGTTGTGTGTGTGTGTGTGTGTGTGTGTGTGTGTGTGTGTGTGTGTGTTTGAGACGGAGTCTCGCTCTGTCTCCCAGGTTGGAGTGTGGTGGCGGGATCTCGGCTCGCTGCAACTTCTGTCTCCCAGGCTCAGGGTTCAAGCAATTCTCCTGCCTCAGCATCCCGAGTAGCTAGGACTACAGGAGCGTTCTTTAGACAGTTTTCTTCTCTATATCTCGTCTTTGTATCCTGAAGACAGTGTGACCTCCAGAAACTCCCCTGTTCCCAAATATAAAGAAAGAAAGGCTTAAGAAGAGTGAAATAATTTCTCAAGGTCACACATGTAAGTAAGTAAGGAAAATAGAATGTGCACCCTAGTCTTGCTGGTTCCAGACTCTGTGTTTACATTCTGAGCAGTGCAAGGCACAGGGGAGTAGATACATAAGCCTACTGGATGAGAAGTCTTCCCAAAAATGAATAATAAAGGCAGATAGCTTTATGGTTTTTTTTTTAACCATATCTTAAAAACTCATGTGAATTTTGTATTCTACTTCATAATGTTTTGTGTTACTTTTAAAATGAAACTCATATTGAGTTAAATTACCCTGTTTTTATTTTAATCCCTTTGTCTTTGTAGCATTTCTCTCCTTTTGTTGAGACCTTGGCTTGCTATCCATTAAGAACTCGTGCTTTTTCTCCATAATATAAAATTGTGGTTGGAATATAGCCACCCTAGCAAGAACTAGATTTCCCAGACCTCTTGCATCTAGGTGGGGTAATATGACTAAATTATACTCCACAGAATATGGGTAGAAGTAATGTATGCCATTTGCAGGCTTGAATTATAAAAACCCCCATCGGCCCTCCTCTTTCCACCGTCTTCATCTAACTCCTTGATGTAGATGCCCAAGCCAATCTCAAAAGTCATGCAGTAAAACGTTCTCACTTATTAGTGGGAGCCTAATGTTGAGAACACATGGACACATAGAGGGGAACAACACACACTGGGCCCTATTGGAGGGTGGAGGGTGGGAGGAGGGAGAGAATCCGAGAAAATAACTAACGGGTACTAGGCTTAATACCTGGGTGATCCTGGGTGATGAAATCATCTTAACAACAAACCCCATGACACAAGTTTACCTATATAATAAACCGGCTCATGTACTCCTGAACTCAAAAGTTACAGTAAAATCATGCAGTAAGGATGGCTGAGCCTCCATCAGTTGAGTCCCTCTCATGAAACAGAATCTCCACCCTCACCATTGCTGCCAACTGGGCTTTACAAGAGCAGTATGTATATGTATACTGTGTTACAGCATTAAGATTTCACCATTCATGTCTTACAACAACTGGCTTTACTTTACTGCACCAGCCCCCAGTTCCAACTTCTTGTCCTTAGTTCCAGCCTATCTTCAGGTCTGACCAGCCTTACCTCTGACTAAGCCCTTAGCTCTGCTCCAAGGGAAAAGAGTAGGGTAGCATTCCTGAATTAGTTTCCTATGACTGCTGTAACAAATTACCCCAAATTGGGTGTCTTAAAACAACAGAAATGTATTCCCTCATAGTTCTGGACGCCAGAGTTCGAGATCAGTTTCACTGGGACAAAATTAAGGTGTTAGCAGGAACACACTGTCCCTGGAGGCTCAGGGGAGAATTCCTTCCCTGCCCCTTCCAGCTTCTGGTGGCTGCATTGCTTAAATTTCTGCCTCCTTCACATTGTCTTCATTGCTGAGTTTATCAAATGTCCTCTTTCTCTCTCTTATAAAGACATTTATGTTTGAATTTAGGAACCACCTGGATAAAACAGGATATTCTTCCCAAGTCAAGATACTTAGTCACATATGCAAAGATCCTTTTCCCTAATAAGGGAACACTTAAGGTTGTAAAGATTGGAAACTGATGCCTGTTGGGGCCTGTTGTTCAGCCTACTACACTACCCCAAGTAAGTTGAGTTTAAGACCAGAGCCAAGGACGATGCATAAAGAAAGAGCTCTTGAAGTCAGGAGGATGATGAATCAGAGGATACTGAAATCTTTCACTAACTTCTTTAGTAAAGACAAGAAAACATACGTTACACATACATAGTGAGGAGAGAAGTTTGGAAGCTCCAAATAGAGACTCAGACCAAGCAGAGACCCTCACAGTTACCTGGCCTGAAAAACCCCTTGCTGCAGGAGGCTGCAGACTCACCTCTATTTCCTGTCATTTACTCGATTAACACATAGTGTTCCAAACCTACTGTAAATCGAACACTCTTCTCTGCACTGGGATATTTCAATGGACAAGATGCAAGCTGAAGTCCCTGTCCTTTTGGTACTTGCATTCCAGGCAGGATAGACAGTAAACGATACATTTAATTAGTAGCTAAATCATATGTAAATAAAAACATTCCTTATGTCCAGTTTCCAAGCTCCTGGCATCTCTCCTATTCCCTTGACTCCCCGAAGATTAAAAATAGAAACCAATAAATCACATCTGAGGGTTCTCTCTTCACTCGTTTTGCATTTGGCCTGTGTTTAAAGAAGCTGTTTTTTCTCCTACCAATATTTTCAATTTCTTTTTATTTGGGGCAGCGTTTTTTGGGGGTTTTTTGGTTTTTTTTTAAGCACATAGTAGGTTATTTTATAACTTTCTATTGATTTTTAGGTTAGAGAAAACTGTCTTAGGGCAAAAATGTATTTTGCACCAGACAGCTCCAACTGCACAGCGTTATACTTCAGTATTTATGTTTTTGTTCATCTTTTCATCATTACATTCTCTTGGCCCTCTCTCCCCATTTCTCCCATATAAGTTCATATGGGGCTGTACAGGCAGCAAGAGACAGACACAAGCTGTCACTGCCCCATGGACACCCTGGCTACTCCTGTCTGCCCTGCTCTCAACACAACCTGATGAAAAGATGCCTCTGCAGACAAGCGTTTAACCTCCTCACCTCTCCCCTTCGCCCTCTGCCTCGTCTGAACGGCAGTGGGGGAAGGTGGGAGTGAGAGAAGAGATTAAATCAGGTGGTTGAAAGCTAATACCATCTCCCAGCAACTCTCAAAGTCAACCCAGGAATTTAAACTGTAATATTATCCCGCAGGAAAGAGAAGCATGGAAATGAGAAAGTCAGTGTCTTCCTGGGCGTAGGGTTGGGGTGCTCAGACAAGGCTGGTGACAGGGGTGGGACCCTGGCCTTAGCTGCGGTGAAACTGGGAGAGGACAGAAAAGTGGGGCTTCCACAGACATTTATGTGGGATCAATTCAAATCGTGCCTGCCAAGCCTCCAGGGCTCTGGGGGACATCCAGAAACTCCAAACAAGTGCATGGAAAAGATATGCTTTGTTTTCTTTTTGCCCCCGCTGAGAAATGCTGCCCATCGTGTTTCCATGGGAGGCTTTTGTGGCTAATTTTGAAAAATGAAGTGAACAGGTAAACTGGAGCTAATGGCCTCAACCTCGGGGCAGACATCTGGGGCGATGTTGACTTTGTTGCCGGAGAGCCAGCTGGCCTTTGCACTCCACTCCCCCTTCCAGGCCGGCTCCCTGCAGGCCTCCAGGGGCGCTTCAGCTTCTAATGAACCAACTGCACAGTCCCTGACGCTATGGCTGCTGCTGCCCAGACTCTTGCTGAAGCTCCATAAATGTTTGTTTTAATGAATAAGCACGCGCGTGGCACTCCTCGAAGATAATTCTCCTTTATCCTGAGAGGCAACTGTTTCCCAACTGCCCTTCCTTTGCCAGGGGAAAAGAGTACCACCATATATACTCACAGATCCAGGAAGAGACCAGGACTGGAGACCAAAAACATTCCTCATGAGTTTTTCCTAATGACCAAAGTGATGGGAATGAAAGTAACCTCCTATATGCTGGACACTGCTCTGATGAGGTGCTTAGCACATATCCTTACAACAATCGTGGGACACAGTATGTTTTCCATTGATAGATAAGAATAGTGGAGGCTAGTGCATGTAACAGACCTAAAACCACAAAGTCATCTAGTGCTAGATGTAAAGTTAGATGTAAACGTGATTCTAATTATTCAGTGCAATGCTTAAGAGCGTTGCTCAGAAGGCTGAATTCCTGGATTCAGTTCAGATTTGCCAATGGCTTGCATTGTAACCACAAGAAAGTTAATTTACCTCTCTGGACCTCATTTCCCTTATGTACTAAACAAGAAGAGTAATGGTTCCTGCCTCCTGGATATTATAAAGACACATGAGATAATGGCTATAGAAGATTTTAAAAGTATCCCACGCAAGTAAGTGCTCAAAAGCTATTTGCTATCGATATTACAATGTCAGTGATCCTTCCACACAACTGCAGATTGTTCCTCAAGAGTAGAGAGATGCCCAATTTCTAATAAATACTAGAGAACACTAAGGTATATGTGGAGGTCTCAGCTGGGCTGTTGTCTGATTTAGATGATCACCTTTGGGTGGAACAAAGGGGCCTTCTCCATTCAAAAGTTGCCAGCACTGAGTGTAAGAGGATGTGGGGTGAGAAGAACTTGCCATTTCTGGGCTGAGGACTGAGGTCTGGCTTCCCCACATTACCCTGGTTATGATGACTTATCGATCTTTGGCACCAGAAGGTCAGGTAAGCGCCATCCCTACCAATGAATGGGATTCCCAAAGACATTCTGGAGTGGAATTCCACAGTGCCACTTCCGTATCCTTTGCTGTTGTCTGATTCCATAGACAAAAAAGAGAAAAAGAAGGTTGGCAGGTCCTTCTTCCTGCCAAATGGCCCCATCTTTGAGCCATTTATTTCTTTATTCATTCAACAAAGTTTTCAACGTTTATAATGTACCAGCCATAGGGTTAAATGCAGCACAAATAACAAAGAGAAAAATAAAGACACGCACAATTGCACATGGATAAGTTCACTGCAGGAAGAGTGCTCAGCCCCTTTGTAGGCTTCACTGTGGATCAGAAGTGTGGATGTCTGCACAAAAACACACCACAAGCAAAGAACAGGGAGCCTTCTGTTGATGCGGATGTCACTAATCATTTTATATTACCCACATGGAGAACTCTTATGCCTGTTTTCACTCTTCTGCTCCCTGCCCGTGAGCTTCCAAATTTTGCCATCTCAACACTCCACTGTTCTGCTTCCTTCACACAATTGTATTCCCCTGACTTCATGTCTGAGCTTACAGGGCCTGTCAGGCAGGCCTCCAAGTTAGCCCTCATACTTTCACAAAGAGCAAGTCTGCATTTTCTTCATCCAGAACATCAAACAGAGTGTCTCCCCTGGGCCCCTGATATCCTTGTTACCACCTCGTTAATGACTGTATGAGGGGAAGTTTTATGAGGTATCAGGGCAGAAGTAAACAGATATGGGAGGATGGATGTCTTCTTGCCTGCATCATCATGGGGTAAAAGCAGTACTGACCCTCTTGTATATCCTCCCAAGCCATCAGCATGAACTTCCTGGGCTTTTACCTTGTGCTACCATTTGCTCATGAGTCTGGGGAGATATAAGAAGGCAGTTTGCTGGAGGAGTTTGGTGGCTCAACCTCAAAGCACGCTGGAAATTCATGTGAGGATAGAGTGTCAATCCTTCCTGCTGTCATGGTGGCTGCAGTGGAGGGTCACAGTATTACAGTGTCCAGAATAGCAAAGGCATGGCTTCCTCAGTTTCCAGGTAGTGTTACCTGGTAGCTGTAGACAGAGTGCCCACCACAAAGTGGATGCTTAATAAATATTAGTTGAATGGGTGATTCAATAAATTAATGAATGAGTGAGTGATGGGAGGGGTGTGGAAGTTTCTGTTCCCCTATGATGATGACAAGTCAGTACAGTCTCAAAATCGGGGTTAGGGTGGACGAGAGCCTGACTCTGGAGGTGACCCAAGTTAAACTGAGTTCTGTTTGTTTTGCAACGGGAACAGAGCTTCAGGGCAGGTTTCTAACAATTTCATAAAAACTAAGTCATAAGTCCAGCATCAGTACTAAGCACAAAAAACTGGGGTGATAAAACAGATAATAATGGAAAAAGTATATTAAGCTTCTACTATATGTCGAGAATTTTCCAAATGCTTTACATTTACTCTTCATAAGCAAACACTATTACATACATACTATTTTTATTTCAAATGTGTGAAAAACTGAAAAGGAAGAGGAAGTTTAAAAAAACCCTTCCACACTTCTAGTGCTGAAGTTCAAATCCAAGTAGCCTTATTTCAGAGACTGCATTCTGAAGACAATAACAGGGGCAAGGAAAAAATTCATGTGGTAAGTGAGTGTCTAGGGCTGCCCCTAGACAAAAAAGCAAGACCATGTCCAAACTCCACCCCTAGGGGGAGCTAGACCAGAGCTAAAGGGTTGACTCAGGGACTGGACAGAGGTGTGATTGCACATAGCCATCTGACTCCAGGGGTGGGCATGGAACAACCTGTGTCAGGCTGCAACTGTGGACAATGGTGGGAAATGATGCCCCTGACCTTCATTTTCCTTTCCCTCAGTCTCTAAACCACCCTCCTATGTACTCATGGAGCTTCAGATCTCAGCTTCATGCAGGTGGATCCCCGATATACATTTCCATTTTTAATTTATCCTCCAAGTTTCTGTTGCACATTCCCAAGTTCTTTCTGATTATCTGCCCTCCTATTTCCTGTCAGCTGCTCAAGCTTGACTCAAAGTTCAAATCTGGACTCATCTATCCACACAGTTCAAACAGTCTACTTTCCCCATTCATTTTGACTGTCCTTGACACTACCATTCTCTCACTTTCTAGAGAACCAAAGCTCAGAGTCTCAAGATTCATCTATTTCTCTTTGCACAGTAAGAAATCATTGATGAAACCCTGTTAATTTTCCTCTTTTAACTTAAGAAATATTCTTACTGAAAGTTCTGTTAATTTTCTACCTCTACAGCTGCTCTTTCATCTGCATCTCCATTCCTCTGTCCACACATGAGTTCAGTTTTTTCTTGTTTGAAATAGTGCATGGATTCTGGATTTATTCTTGCCTCCAGTTTCTTTCTCCTTGGTTCCATCTTCTACCTGCTGCCAAACCAATCTCTCTAAGTACTTTTCTGAATATGTCACTCCCCCGAGAAGCAAGCTTCAAGGGCTCTCCATTGCCTGCCAAATAGTGTCCAGATTCCTTGTCATGGCTTTTCACATCCACTTAGATCTGGTCTCAACTCAGTGCACATTTATTGAGTCCTACTTAGTGCCATACCTTGCACTAAGTGTTGTAAATGTAAAAATAAACCCTGCATACTTCCGGCCCTTGGAAAAGAAAAGGAAGAAAAGCTGGTCCCACAATCTCTAGCCAGTGCTTCCCCCGAATCCTGCCCCCTGCTGAAGGTGTAAAGTTGGATTTTTGCTGTTCTCCAAAATTTCCTCAGCACTTTCTTGCTTTTGTGTCCAGGAACTTCCTCACTTCAATCTCCAAGTAACCCCTAACCCTCTTCTGCTGTAATAATTTTTCCTTCATGAAGAATCCATGAAGCAGACACATTTGGAAGAGGAATGCTTCTTGGCAGTCACCTTTACACATCTTTTGATGATGGATCATGATCCATGTGCATTATAGCTTTGTGTCTACCTGTTATCTCTCCTACATTGACATTCTCATAACTGATATATAACAGAATGCTATTGCATACAGTGTTAATTTATGCATATTATGTAAAAAATACATGACGTTTGGTTACATTACATTCAACAAAATTTAATAGTGTTCTCTCCTGAATGCTTTCTTACAGACTACCAATTGCATATTATGCATTAATAATATCCAAGAAAACAGTGGAGTATATATTTTCAAAACACTTGAAATATAAGATATTTTCTTTGCACTTATTTGTTTGCTTGTTAGAAGATCGGTTCACAGACTGGACATGGTGGCTCACTCCTACAATCCCATTTGGGAGGCCTATGTGGATCGCTTGAGGCCAGGAGTGCGAGACCAGCCTGGGCAACACAGTAAGGACCTGTCTCCACATACAAAAAATAAATAAATAAATTAGCTGGACTGGATGTGGTGGTGTTTGCCTGTAGTCTCAGGAGGCTGAGGAGGGAGGATTGCTTGAGCCCCAAGAGTTTGAGGCTGCAGTGAGCTCTAATCATGCCACTACACTCCAGGTTGGGTGACAAAGTGAGATCTTGTCTCAAAACAACAACAAAAACAAACAAACAAACAAAAACCCAAACATCAATTCATGTCCATCGTCTGGTATTAGTGTTCTACAGAACACAGTTTAGGAAACGCTGTCCTAGAAAGTAAGATCACTGAGTAATAATGTTAATGGTAATACTTTTTATAAAAAAAGGTTTTTATTGGTTTTATTTTTAATATTTGCTCCATGGTAGCCACTGTAGCAAGTGTTTTTATATCCAGGTTTTTATCTAACTTTCACAACAATCTGATATATGGATGCTAATTTTAACCCATTTTCCAGATTAAGAAACAGAAACTCAGAGCAGTTAAGTAACTTCCCCAAAGTCATTATCAATAGGGAGGTAGTAAAATTGCAACAGGAGCACAGCCTATCTAACCCCAGAGCCTGTGCTCTTTGAAGGAGAGTCTGTTTTTAAAACTTCTGTATTCCCTGTTCCTCCAAAATTCATAACAGCCCATGATTCCTGAACGCACTGGTGATTTCAGTTTTGCAGTCTGATTTTGTATTTGTGCTTTGATGCTTTACAGCACAGACAGTAGAAAGAATACTGGTACCCTGCTCCTAGGCTCAGGAGACCTAAGTTTATGACCCCAAATCTGCCTTTAATTAACCATGTGTCATTAGGCAAAGAATTTCTCCCCTTGGGGCTCAGTTTCCTCAGCTGTAAAATAAAGTGAGGTTGGACTCACTGGTATTTCAGGTCCTTTAACCTCTTTCTACCATACTCTTCTCTTTGCCAAGTTTCTGTGATTAATAGAATTAGATGAGCCCTTTGTTACCCATTGTATCTGCCACTGAGAGAGCTGGAGCCATCCTTCAAAGGAATCCACGACATGGCCAATTCATTGTGTTGACTCTGAGGCCACTTCAGTGACCCACAGTCACTGGCAGCATGAGGAGCAGAAGCACTTGCCTTTTACCAAATATGTTTTTCCATTATAGTGAATTTTTCTTAAAATTATAGAACATCAAATAAATTTCAAAATTTCACTGGAACAATGTAAGTATAAATGAGTAAAAGAAACCCAGATGGAATACATTTCCCTTGTAATATATATGTGATTAAAAAATGAAAAGAAAAATGTTTGTAGCAAATATGTTTTGGATTTACAGAACTCAAAGCTCTTGTGGAATAGTTGGAGACTTCCAAAGCACCAATATGCAGCTGCTTTGGCCACCCTTCTATGAACAATCAAACCCCCAGTTGTCTTGGAAACCTGCCTGCATCCTAGGATGTATTCTCCATTGAGCAGCTAAAATGGCTTGAAGTCTTCCAGGGAAACGTGGTTTCCTGGGGAGCCTTCACCCCTTGGGAGCCTTCACAAAAACAAGATATCTATCTCCTGACCCCAGAGCCATAAGTGGCATGGCTTAAAGAAACAAAACAACAATAGGAGCTAATGTTAGTTTGGGGGTTTTCCTAAGGTGAAGCACAAAATTTCAGAGATGGAAAATTTAGTCTGCAAAAATGGTTCCCATTTAATTATTCCTACCCCAAGAATGGAGAACTAAGGGTTAGTTTACACAAACATAAAGATTAAAAGAGGGAAAGAGAACCATAAAAAGAAACCTGAAGATTCCCTTGTTAATTAAAATACTCTGAGAGGAGAATTCACAAGACTTGGATTTTGATATGAGTTCTGCCCTAGTTACGATAGTGCTAATGCTATCATTTTAATTATGGTAGCTAGCATTTATTAAGCATTTATATGCTAAATCCTTAAATGCATCATCTTATTTATCTCTTTAACATCTGTAGCAGATACTGTTGGTGTCTGGCCCTGTCCCACCTCAGCTTACCCCAGAGGTCACCTAACAAGAGTCCCCATAGATGTAGAAGGAAATTGTGTCTCTCTGCCATAGAATGTCCTCTGGCCACAGGAGAACTGTGGCCCACTGCACTGGACACCCAGAAACCTGAAGGTGTTGACACTACCAAGAGTAACTTTATAATAATTAAGGATAAAAGTTGGTGATGTTGATGAATGACATTCCAACTTCTTTGCCCCACAGCAGGCCAGTTCTGAGGTATGTTCTGCACAGGCTCTTAGGAGTCCCCATAGGAATCGAGGCCCATCTTCCTGTAGTGATAACACACTAGTTAATACCATTTTTATTGCCTCTCTTCCTTTCCCAGACTCATGTCTCCACCCCATCACTGTACCTTCTGGGGTCACAACTCAGATAAACTACTTATACTAAAATTCCTATCTCAAACTCGGACTTTGGGGGATACTGAACTAACACATCATTTTTACAGGAGAGTGACGTGAGGGAGGTTCAACAGCATGTTCCAAGAGCACTCAGCTATCCAGTGAAAAACCACCCATGAGACTTTCCATAGGAAGAAGCCTAGAAGGGTTTGTCATACGGATCTGGGTGCCACCAAAGCTGGAGATTCAGAAAGCAAAGAGCAGGCACTGATCTAATTTGGTTGATTATACCCCCAAGTATATGTGCCATTAAGGTGTCTTAGAGAATAGCCTCAGGGCCTTTGCAAATGCCTTAGCAGAGTCGGGGTTTGGTAAATGTCACATTCAAGAGCCATACTTCTGGTTTCTTTAAAAGAAAATGAAGCCTAATATTGTCATTGCTTTTAAAATAGCATTTATATTGTAAATATAAAAGCCACATAGGCAATCTTATAAAATATGAAACTATTAAGAAGTATATACCCATAATCTGTCTACACAAAGAGAAGCACGGGCAATTAATGTTTTGTGAGTGAATTTCCTTATCTATAATATGGGTATAGTAAAAGAACAATACTTCATTGAGTTGTTGTGAGAAATAGATTACCTAATGCTTATATTTGCTTAGAACAGTACCTGACACAGAATAACTGTTTAATAAAGATTAGCTATTGTTATAATTTTCAAAATATTCCATTTCCTGTGCTAATTACATGACATCTAATTTTGTTTTCAAACACATAAAAGAAATCCATATGAGGTGTTTATCAGTTTACCTGTGTCTCAACTGAACCAAGTGAATAATCTCAGAATGCCCTGTCTTCATATTTTACAACAAAAATATTGCAAAGCTGGGATTTAAACTCACATTTTCCCTGCTATGATTTTTTTTTCCTGAAACACACCATGTGTGTAATAACATGAAAAGGTTCTTGAACCTTTGTTATTTTGATATATTTGTTATCCTTGTTCTTTTTTCATCATTTCTCTCTAGTTAATAATTAGTAGTAAAACCACTAAAACAAAAATGACCAATATCTTCTCTTTCTTGACAACAAAGCACAGGAGAACAGAAAATCCTGTTCCGGGTCACTTCCTTCTGTGCCGCAGGGAACTTGCTCTAACGATTATCCATTCTCTCATTTGCTTCTTCAATTTATCTTTCATGGCACCATACCCTTAGCCTCTAAATATAGTCAAGACTATCCTATTCTAAGGAAAAAATTTTCTTTTAAATTTGATACCACATATATTAGTTGGAGTATGCTATCTAATTTCCCAAACAACTCCAAAATCTTAGTGATTTTATAAACAACAGTTTGGTTCTTGCTTACATCAGAGTACAGTGTGGGTCTGTGCAGAGGGTCTCTGCTCCATAAAGTCATTCAGCGATCCTTGCTCATTTCCTCTGGTGGTTCTGCTGTTCTCCAGGCCCTTGTATTCCTCTCCATTCTGTTGCAGTATGGGGAAAGATAAAATGGAGAATCTTCAGTAGGCAGTTTTATGGCCAAGGAGAGTAATTCATGCATATTTCTTCTGTTCACATAATTATATTGGCCAAAAATAATCACATTGCCACACTTAGATGCAAGAAGGCTAAGATGCATAGTCAAGTAGAGTGCCAATGGGGAAAGGAAATCTCAGACATCATGAGCAATATCAGTCTCATCCATGACATTTTGAGCAATACCTCATCTCTTTCTATTCTTGCTCTTCTGTAACTCTTGAAAAGAAAAGTTACTAACCTCAGTATAATGGGTTATATTTAACAGCACTGACCCACTTCAACTTCCATCTTCATTAGCATTTTATAATCTTTTATTAGTGTCCCTGCCCTGATTGACTGTTCTTAAAGACACCAAAGACCAGTTCCATCTATGTAAAAATCTGGTGCCTGGAACACAGTCTGTCACACAGTAGATGCTTAACTTGTATTGAATAAATGAATAAAATATGCAACTGTGAGGTCAAACTTGTTTCTCTACACCAATGGTACTAATCTCTTTTTATATGTTACACCTTGTTCTAGCTACTGAGGACTTTTCCAGTATCTAGACCTATGGCTAGGTCTGTCATAACAGATGCTGAGACAGGGTTTAACATACAGTGTTTTATTAGGGATAAACACTTTTGGAAGGGAGAAGCAAGAAGCAAAATTAGGTGGATGGAGTAGTCAGCACATGGTAGAGGTCTCACTTGGACAACCTAGGAGAAGCTCTGGAGTGGCCCATGGGAAGCTCTGGAATACATGCCGTCAGAGTTTTTCCACATTGGGATGAAGCTGCCAGGCGTTTTTACCCCACCTTGATCAGTCCACTGGCTATGGGCTGCCATGGGAAAGGCATACCCTTGGACAAGGCACATTCCTGCAGCTGAGGCAAATTCTGCAGGAGCTGAGAGTTGGGACAAGTTCTTCCATGAATGAGAATCTGAGTGGCACAGTTCTGTGTCCACAAAATGGGGCTACAAGAATATGCGTAATGTGGTCTTTGCTTCAAGGTTTAGTTAGAGACAAGACAGTAACTAATCAAAAAAATACAATAAATATGGCAATAAAGATATGCAGAGGGAGTTTTGTGCATTCTGAAGAGACATTTTTGTCATGTCTGCGTAAACAATGGCATGGGGGTCATTTCTTCTCTTATTTCTTTTCTTTCTTTTCATTTTATTTATTTATTTATTTATTTATTTATTTATTTATTTTAAGACAGAGTCTCACTCTGTTGCCCCAGGCTGGAGTACGGTGGCGTGATCTCTGCTTACTGCAACCTCTGCCTTCCGGGTTCAAGCAATTCTCCTGCCTCAGCCTCCTGAGTAGCTGGGATTGCAGGCATGTGCCACCACGCCTGGCTAATTTGTGTATTTTTAGTAGAGACAGGGTTTCACCATGTTGGTCAGGCTGGCCTCGAACTCTTTACCTCGTAATCCTCCTGCCTTGTCCTCCTAAAGTGCTGGGATTACAGGTGTGAGCCACAGCGCCCAGCCGCTTCTGTGATTCCTTTGGCCACTCCTTTCCTTTTCGCCATACCGCTTCTTTTATTTTCCCTCTTGCTTCCTAAATATTAGACCTACCTAATCTTTTACCCTAGTTCCCTTTATACATGAGTTATACTCTTTTTATTAATGTCTTCATTAGCCTCCATTTTTAAGAACTCTTATCTTAACATCAGCCTTTCTCAAATAAAATCATGTGAGAAAATTAAGCCTTAAAAAGTGATTTGAGTGACCCTTTTCTCAGTCTTCCCAAAGATGGTAGGGAGGTAATCCTCTTTTCCATTAACGGAAGCAAGTTAATTCATTATGTACAATGGATGCCTTAGGACATTAGGGTTTACTTTTTTTTTTTTTTAACCTGATTGAGAAGGGCTGCTATAGACTGAAGACTAAATTGATATCTCCAACCTCAGCCCCCTTGTCCAATTTCAGTGCTGTCTACTCAACTTACAGCTTCTCCTGTTAAATTTATAATACCATAGATCCTACCTCCTACCTCCTTGCTGTTTCTCACACTGGCTCCTAATTTTTGTGTCTCTGTTTGGTTCAGTGGCATCAACATCCACCCAGACACCAAAGTCCTCAATCTCCCTTAATAAGCAACATACCCAGTGGGCTATCAAGTCCTCTAAAGATGTTCTTCCGTGGTCCTCTTTGATTCCCAAATGTGTGCTTTTTATCTATCAAATTATTGCTTCTTCCTACCCAAACTCTTGTAACAACTTTCTCTCTCTCTCTCTCTCTCTCTCTCTCTCACCCACACACCTCTTTCTGCTTCCAGAATCTCCCAATTACAATTTCTCCTTGCTACAGCCACCAGTATTAAGTTACTAAATGGAAACACATATTATTCCCCTGTTCGAAAAGCTTCTGAACGCCTTGATTCCTTCACACATAGTCTCCGCATTGAAAGCCAGATGCAAGTTATGGCTTTCCACTTTGTCAGCATGGCAATACTGTATAAAACTCCCAGATAAGGAGGACTACTCCATACCATCTGGACAATCAGCTATGCTTAGTTACTTATAGCTCCTATTCACATGAACAGTGGTTCTAACCTGGGAACTATTCATGTTCCACAAATATCTTTGCACCTACAGACTTAGTAGGTGATTAATAGGTGTACAATAAATATTAATTATGAATAAGTAAGTGAATGAATGAACAAGTGAATAACATTGTTCCATTTATTCAAAGACTTCCACTACAATATTTTCACTTTTTTGTGTAATGCCCCACAATACCATGATTTGTAATCTGTGATCTAGTCAAACACAACAGCTTGTAATTGACTGACTGTGTTATGAAGTATTGTTCTGAGAATTTGTCATTGCTATCCCCTCCCTGTCTAAGTCTTAGTTTCATACTTTTACTTGTTAAAATCCCATCCATGCTATCATATCATATTCTTCATGACATTTTCTCTGATTCGTCGCCAGATGTTAATTCTCCATTCCTAGAAACTTTGCAGTACATAAATGTATGTCCTTATCATATTCTTTCTTGTAATACGATTGCCTCCACACACATAATGAGGCCTCCTCTGTGTACCTACCATGAGAATTCCAGTGTGAAATTTCAGTTGAGGTTGTCCAAGATTCTATTTAAGCAGAAACTCTATGAGCCTTGTGGAAATGATGATGATGGTGACAGTGATGATGATGGTGACGGTGATGATGATGGAGACAGAGAGAGAGGGAGAGAGAGAGAAAGGAAAAGGATATTTATTTCCCTATTTTATTCCTGAAGCCAGCGTTATCTGTGCCTTATCTGTAGTTTGATTTTAGCTACTCTCTTAATACGTTCTATAATCCTACATTTAGAAAATAAATCTCACCTTTTGCCTGAGCTATTGTGAGTTGGGTTTATGTCATGTGAACTAAAAAAATGTTCTGCCTAGTACACAGAGAGAGACAATATGAGGTGAGATCCAGTACGTATCTCCTCACACTGACTTCTGAATCAGCCTTTCCTTCCTTCCTTCCTTCCTTCCTTCCTTCCTTATCTTCTTTTCTTCTCTTCCTTTCTCTTCCCTGTTTAAATATTCCTTGGCCTGGCATGATGGTGTACACCTGTAATCCCAGCTCTTTGGGAGGATAAGACAAGAGAATGGCTTGAGCCCAAGAGTTCTAGACTAGCCTGGGCAACATGGAGAAACCTCATCTCTGCAAAAACTATAAAAATTAGCCAGGCATGGTGGTGGGTGCCTGCAGTCCCACCTACTCAGGAGGGTGATGTGGGAGGATTGCTTAAGCCTGGGACAGCCTGGGTGAAAACAAAACAAAACAAAACAAAAAACCAACAGATAAACACACACACACACACACAGACACACATGCACACAGATACACAAAATTGTTTCTTGATACTCTCCTCCCCAATACTCTCCTCTATGCTAAATAGAGACTCTGAGAAAACACTGTAGTAAAAGGTCCTAGAATGCAGGCTATGACTAAGTTCCTGTAAGATGATGGTGAGAAACTAAAGAATGCATATCTTAGTACAAAGGACACAGGCTTTGGCCAATACAGGCTTGGGTTAGAATTATAATTCTGTTACTTGCTGTCTGTGTGATCCCAGAAAAGTTATCAACACCTTTATGTTGCAGTTTACTTTCTCAGAAAAGTTCCTGTGATTGTGACTATTTCACCCCACAGCCCTTATAGGCCAGGACCAGGACTAGGGTGAGGCAAGAGGGATCCCTAGGGTGCCAAGTTTAAGGAGGCACTCACTCTTTAAAACTGATAATGAAGGCCTCCTTAAATGCTATCCTTAGGGGGTTCACAGCTTCACTTTAGTTTAGGCCTTGAGAATTGTGGTGAAGATTGAATGACTTATTACATACAAAGGGGTCCCAATAGCAAATGGTACATAGTAAGTGTTTAATAAACCCTAGGGATTGTTGTTTTATTATAATTACTATGACTACTTTTCTTTTTTAGTATTACCTACCCCAGTCACTGTTATTACTATTTTAACTACCACCGCCACTAATATCGATAATACATTGGTTTTCACTTGGGGTTATAATAAAATATTTTAACTTTTCTTGCAGAGAGTCTTTCCTGGGCCTCATACCTTTTGAGCAAAATAGTCAAACTCACAGGCTGGAATGTTGTAGCTCTACAGGGAAAAGCACAGCTACTGCAAAACCAAGGAAAGTTTTATCGGCATAACAATGGCACAAAGCAGAGACTTAACCCAGCTTAAAGTTTGGGGGAGGATGTGTCCCAGAAATAGAGAAAATTGCAAACTAATACATCTCCAGAAGGCAGGTGGCATGACAGCTAAGAGCTCAGGCTTTGCACACCTAGATTTGAGAAATGCCTTTACTACTTCCAGACTGTGTGACATTGGGCAAGTCATTTCTTCTTTCTCGGCGTCTATTTTCTCATCTGTTGTAATACGCACCAGCTCAGTTGGATTTGTAACAATAAAATAGGATGATGCCTGTAAAGAACTCAGCACAGGAATGGCGGACACAAAGTGCCCCACTTAAAGGAGCCATTTCGCCTTCTCTGCCGTCTCTGTTAGTATTGTCGTTGTTGTGTTACTACCACGCTGCTGTCCCTCATCCCTTTATTCTTAAACCCAGTCTAAAAATCACATTCTCTAGGCTACTGTGGTCTGGGAAACCAGGACACCCAATCCTTCTGTCTTTGATGAAACACTGGTACCAGGAAGCAGGACCAGGGAGTTTGGCTTCACCAGCATCTTCCACCAAGCCTCACACATGGTCAGCACCCATAAATGTAATTTAGATTTAAAAATCCAGATCCCTTAATCAAGAGAGAGGAACACAGTATCCTTAAGTTTTTTCCTATGTCTGGCCAGACATCCTTCTCTTTTTTTTATTTTTTTTTATTTTTTGGTGGGTCTCCCTTGGCCCTGTTTGGTTAAGTAACTGACACCTCGGTGACAGCATTCCACAGCTGCCCTTCAGCTCCTGGATTGGGGATGCTGGTGCCCTCCATAATCCACCCCTCCGATGAAGACCATGTATCTCTGCTGAACTCCTGGGTGGAAAAGCTTTGACTCTGAGTCACAATTAAGATTTCATATATGCTCAGACTGCAATTGATTGAAAGCTGGGAATGCTGCATTGGATGCTGCATAGGACTGGATGGGATGCTGGAGTAGACTGTCCCTGTAAAACAAGCTGTATGGTTTTCCTAGCCACTATCAAGTACCCTTTCTGTGGCCACCTTTGGGCATGCCTATCACAATGTTTTGTGACAGCCTATAATTGGGCTCCTTTCTTGAAATCTATCCCAGAAACTGAAGGCTGTGTCATCAAGAGAAGTAGTCTTTGACAGGTGCCTAATGGAAGGGGAGAAAAGTGGCCTTGGGTCCACTGCCTCTGAGCTTTCAGTCTGGAATACAATCTTGTTCCCTGGGAGCACCAAAAAGAAAAAAAAAAAAAAAAGAGGTTGGTCTAGACCAAGGCGATGCAACACCAGACCTCTTGGCTGAAATTCCATGTACATCAGGGTGTTCCTTCCCTCCCACATTGCTTAAGGGAACCCACACAGAGAAACATCTGGCCAGATGCAATCTACAAAACATGCTGTGAAACATATTAGCTCCCTCAGGCCAATGGGGGCCCACCTAGTAAACGAGCAGGAAAGGACCCCGCAGTGAATTCTGGAAGCTGAGATCCATCCCACATGGGACCCATCTTTCTGTAAAGAGTGAAGTTCAAGCCAACGATTTGTGCTGAGGTCTGACAGCATCTGGGAAGCTGTCTTAGGACTCAGGACCATTAACATAAGGGATCATTCAGGACCTGGAGCCATTGTCTTGCAGTTTGTCACAACAGAGAGGAGCAAGAAGGAAGAAGCAGTCCTGGATTGTCAGCAGCAAAGTGTTCACAAGGAACTGGCCTTAACTCAGAAAGTGATACATCTTCAAATACTGTGCTAAGTGCTTTGAAGGCAACATTTCATTTTATTTTCACAAGCACCACAAGGTCTGTCTATCCCATTTTGTGAGTCAGGTATATGAGGAAAAAGAAGATACAAAACTTACTCAAAGGCACATGACTGGTGAGTATGGCGAGGAGGGAAACTCAGGTCTGCCTGCCTTGAGCATTTGTAGCCAGACTGTGAGTAAAGCGTCAGTTATCTGCCTCCAGACACTTTCTCTAAATAACCCATAAGCTTGCAGTCCTCAAGATTAGGGGAGGACCCTGAGTTTATGCCACAAGCTAACTCTTCTCCAAAGCACCATTTCCCAGAGCACTGAGAATCTGGATTTATATTTTCTAGGGTGACCACAATGATGGATAAGTGCTGCTGATTTCTCAGGTTAAAAGTGGACATCTGTGTGCAGTAAGCACCCCCCCACCACCCCCCCCCTTTTTTTTTTTAACTGTCCATTGCTCAGGTGTGAAGACAAAAAGGGAGAGTAAAAGGGAGGAGTCACACATAATTAATTGGACAATTTAATAGGTTCCAAATTTCTGATTCCAATTAACCTCTGAACTTAGTTCTGACCTAACCTGCTGGCTCTCAGCATGATGGAATTGAGCCTTAAAACTGGTTTTGGGTGTAATTCTCAGCAGCTTCCATAGGGGCCTGATGAAGAAAAGGGTGGTCATGGTTGAATTCATGACCAGAACTGTTGTGCAGAAGAACAGACCAGTGATTACAGGGAGAGACCTCAGACTCAGGGAAGCTGATACAGGGCCAGTGCCTTGATTGCTTTCAAGCACAGAACATTGGAGGACAAACAAATGACTCAGACCTGTGAGCCTGAGATCTGAATCAGCAGCATCACAAATAATCACCTGTCCATTTGCACTTCTCTCTCCCACTTAACTGCTGCATTGTCAGCATCACACTTTCCATATCTCTTATTACTTCTCATTTACTGAGGCTGATGGGAAGTGAATGCTCCTTGGAATAACTCCAATGGACTTTCTCTCCTGAGATTCTCCAAGCAAACCAGGCCACAAATTTGGCATTAAGATGGCCTGGTTCAAATCCTTGCTGTACCTCTTCTCATCTGTGTGACCCTGAAAATAATATTTAAACTCTTCAAGCTTTAAACCTGGGTTTCTTTATCTATGCAATGTGGATAATAGTGGTACCTATCTCATAAGGGCATTTAGGAGGACACAATTAAAAGAATGCACAAAAAGACCTAGCACATGGCTGGTGCATAACTATTATTCAATACAGAGTTTTTTGTGGTTATTAATACTGCTACTATTATTAAGAGTATAATTACAAGTGCATTAGTTTTCTAGGGCTACTGTTTAACAAGTACAAAAGAATCAGTGGCTTAACAACAGAAACTAAGTGTCTCACAGTTCTAGAAGCTGGGAGTCCAAGATCAAGGTATCAGTAGGGTTGGTTCCTTTTGAAGACTGTGGGGAAGATTCTTCTACATACTTCTTCCTACCTTCTGGTTTGTTGGCAATCTTGGTGTTTTGTGGCTTGTCGATGCATCACTCTGATCTCTGCCTTCATTTTCACATGGCATTCTCCCTGTGTGTTTGTCTTTCTCAAAATTTCTCTTTTTTAAATAAGGACATTAGTCATATTGCATTAGGGGCCCATTCATCTCCAGTATGTCCTCACCTTAACTAGTTATATCTGCCATTACTCTATTTCCAAATAAGGGCACATTCTGAGGCATAGGGTTTAAGACTCCAATGTATAAACTTTGAGGGGAGACAACTCAACCCATAACAACAAAAGTAATATTTACTCTACCTAAAGTGATATCAGAGCTATGTGATTATAAGCATGTATTTTTCAACTTCCTTCAGATTGCCTGTTTATATTTCAGGATGTCATGTTGTCATGTTAGGACTTAAGCAAGAACTAGTGGAGATGGTAAAGAATTCAGAATCTATAGTTGGAACAATATACAGCTAGAACTTATGGACCAGTGAAATGTCCATCTGCCCAATAGAAAGTGTTGAAAATAATATTGCAAAGTCGAGTTTTATTCAGATTAAGACATTTTAATCTAGTGAGCTGAACCTGGAAAAAAGACTGTGACTAGTAAGTACTGCTACCATTCCAGGTAGACAGATTATCTCCACCAAGTGAATAGCAATGGGTCTATAGCAGATGCTCTGGCTCCAGGTGAAAGAATGGAGAGCTCTCCACCTACCAGGCAGAATCAGAACACCAGGAGGGGAAAAGCACCCATTTCATAGCTTACAGCTTGTAAATGTATAAAACATGTTGCCATTGTATAATGGATGAGAACTTGGATTAAATAATGCTCCAGTGTGTGAAAACTAAATATTTCCTTTCAGAAATATTATTTCTTGCTTTTGTTTCTTCTCCATCTTGAGATTTCACACTTAGGCACACATATATGCACATGTATGTCTCTCAAAGCATTTTCCAGAAGTTTTTCTTTTTTGTTTAACTTACTCTTCACACTAGCTCTTTTATTTTGTTCTATTATTATTAACATTTGATAGATTCAGAAATTGAGACACAGAGATGTTAAGAAATAATCTCTTCACATTACCCAGTTATTTAAAAGAAGAGGGAAGAAAGAATGAGAAAGTAAAAGAGAAGGAAAAATAAACAAGGAGAACGAATAGGGGAAGGAAGAATACTAGGAAGAATTCATGTTTGACTATAGGTATGATCTTCAAACTCTTGGTCATTTAGTAACCAACACTAAGATTATCTAAACCAGGGGTCAGCAAATGATGGTTCGTGGGCCAAATCTGGCTCACTGCCTGATTTTTGCAAATAAATGCACATTCATTTTTGTATTGTCAATGACTGCTTTAGAGGTATGATGGCAAAGTTAAGCAATTACAGCAGAGACTGTATGTCCAGAGAGTCAGAAATATTTAATATTATCTGGCCCTTTACAGAAAATGTTTGCTGACCTTATTCTAAATAAGCTCATGATATTGGTCTTTCAGGCTCATTCTATGCAGGTACACTCTGAGCTCTATCTGAGCAGTAGAGTTAGATTTGCCCTGAACTCTCCATATTTCTTTCACCATGTTCCTTGAAATTAAAATAACTCATTGGTAAAATGGTGACATGTATAACTAGCAGGGAAAACAAAACAAAACAAAACAAAAAAACACCAGGTTGGGTGTGGTGGTTCATGCCTGTAATCCCAGACTTTGGGAGGCCAAGGTGGGCGGATCACCTGAAGTCAGGAGTTTGAGACCAACCTGGCCAACATGGCAAAACCCCGTCTCTGCTAAAAATACAAAATATTAGCCAGGCATGGTGTCACCTGCCTGTAATCCAGCTACTCAGGGGACTGAGGCAGGAGAATTGCTTGAACCCAGGAGGTGGAGGTTGTAGTGAGCCAAGATCACGCCACTGCGCTCCAGCCTGAGCGACAGAGTGAGACGCCATCTCAAAACAAAAAAACAAAACAAGCAAACAAAAAAACAAAACAAACCACTAATCTGTATATAGACATCCCTCTCTCAACCTGTTCCGTTTCACCCAGTGAGCTAACCATTAGAGATCTAGCCACGCTGCAGCAAAAATCCCATACCAGTGACTGACACCTTTGGCACAGCTTCCATGATCAATAACTTTCATCTAAATAGGTTGCACACCATCTCTATAGGTTGCACAAATTATCACACATATGCAAATATGACTATGACTTAATCACTAGGGCTGACCGGTGATTAATTTTTTGATTATGATCAATCACTACTCAAAGTCACAAACAGGACACTCAGGACGATTGGCAGCATGCTCATAATGTGAGTTTTCCTCAAACCTTGTAATGACTCCCAAACTAGTCAGAATAAGCTCTTTGCTGTAATCTTCATTTTGGAAAGGAACTTATCTGAAAAAGGGAGTTCATAAGAGAAAAAAGTCGATAAAACTATGAAAAATGCTTAATGTTACTCATAAATAAAGAAATGCAGTATAAAGGGAGTAATGATTTCAGCCCATCAAAGTGACATTTAAATGTTAATAATCCTTGAGATGGAAGCAGATTTCAAGATTAGACCTACTAATAAACACTGATGTACTATTTTTGAAGATGATTTATCAAATTTGTCCAGATTTAAAATCTGCTTACTCTTAGACCCAACAATATAACTTCTAAGAATTTCTCCTAGAGAATTTTTTATAAAGTTTTATGTATATATGGTAGCTATATATGTATATGTGTATGTGCATGTACATTTAGATATATACATGTATCATAATACAAGGCTTTATATTTTAATTTTGTTTACTATGCTAAAGAAACTTGGAAACAGAGATCAATGTGAGATTGTTTAATGAAGTGTGGTATGTACATAAGATAAAGGACCAGATGGCAGTTTAAAGAAGGTTTCAGACATCTATTCAATGACATGAAAAGTTGTTCAAGGTCTGCAAAGTGAAAGGGGCAGATTGCAGAGTAGTATGTAGAGTCCAACGACTTTATTATGCATCAAAGTCACCTGAATGTTTTGCTAAAACACAGATTGCTGTGCCCTCCTTCAGAAATTTTGATTTAAGTCATGGGCAAGACCCAAAACTTCGTATTTCCAACAAGTTTCAGGTAGTGCTGATGCTGCTGATTCTGGTACCACACTTTGAGAACCACTGAGGCAAGATATGCTATCACTATATGCCTGCTTATATATATATAGGCATAGTCTTAGAGAAATTGATGTTGCTGGTTTTGCCACATAGACGTGGGGCATGGAAGACAGTTTAAATTATACTTCATAGTATGTATACTATTTGAATTTGTACAACTAACATTTATGACTGTAGCCATATTATTAATAATACTTTGGTTTTTAAATACTTCCTGTCACTTGATTTATTACCACCTGCCTTTTATGTTAAATACTTATTTGTTATAATCAATTTATAAGTTCAATTTTTTTCTCCTTGTCTGTAAAGCTATGGACTATATTTGCTTTCTACTGTGTGGTATCAAATTACCACAAACTTAGCAGTTTAACATTAGCAACAAAGCTTTATTATCTCAAACAGTTTCTAAGTTTACGAGTCTAGGAGCAACTTTGCTGGGTGGTTCTGGTTCCTATAAGTTCTCAGTCAAAATGTCAACTGAACCTACCATCTTTTCACGTCTTGAACTGGGGCTGGGGGAGAGAATCCTTTTCCAAGTTTACTTATGTGGTTGTTGTGAGGAAGTTTCAGTTCCTCACCGAGTAAGTCAAGTAATTTTTGATTAATTTCTGGGCTCCCTGTAGATCGAAATTGGTAATATGATTGCTGATCTCTAAGATAAAAGTGTTTATTGTTCATACAGCAGGTATATTTTTCCAATGTAAATTATTATCTTAGTATCTTAAGAAGAAAAGGAAGGAAAAGAGGCTAGAAAAGAGGAAGAGGAAGATGGGAGGAAAGAAAGGGAAGGGAGGGAGGGAGGGAGGAAAAAAGAAATAAAGAGTAGAAATGAGAAATAAGGGAGAGGAAGGCAGGGCCTTCACATTTGAGGTTAGGACTTCTCCCACGTTTCATGTAGTAGAATAGTCAGGTGGCATATTTATTAACAGTTAACTCAGGATTGGAATTCACTTATTTGCTTCTTTTTTTTTTTCCAACATCATCATGCAGCTATTAAGTGCTAGGCCTGGTTTTGGGAGATCAGGACACACAAATACAAAAGACAAGTGTTCTGCCTTCAAAAACTCACATGAAAGAGTAACCTACAGACAGAAAAGCAAACAAAAATAGCTGGTATTTATTTAGCACTGGTATGCTCTGCTACATATTCTTCTTGCATGATTTCATTTAATTCTCGCAATAATTCTGGATAGCAGCCACTTAATTATCTCCATTTTTTAGAGGAGGAAATTGAGGCATAGCTAGGTTAAGACTATGTGACCTTAGAGCCTGACCTCTTCATCATGACATTAGCCTAAACATCAAATGCTTACCATATAGCTTTGAGATAAACCCTTAAATAGAAGTAGGGGGAAAAAAGGTATGGGAAGACAGAGAAGACTGATTCCACCTAAGGGCATCAAAGAAGGACTGTTGACATTGTGACTGCGTCTTTAAGGATGACTTGAGGCTTACCATAGAGAAAAGAAGGTAATGGGTATCTTCGCTGAAAGAAAAAAATTACAGAGAAAACCACAGATAGGGACATCTATGCAGCTGTTCTGACTGGATTGGTAAATTCTGACTTGGTTCTGAATTCTGATTGGTATAGACCATACACAGAAAAGCAACTGGAGTGGGCTAGAGGGGAAGTTTGGAGCAAGTTATGAAGGGCTTTGCGCACCAAGCAAAAGATTTAAACTTGGTAAATTGGAAATCAGTAAGTTCTTTACACAGAATGAGTCATCGTGACTCATATCTTAAAAGGGTCTCACTGGACCAAGTTGGGGAATAATCACAGGAGGAGAAATTGTTGATAGGGAGGCAAGCTGGGAGCAACGTTTGTCACGAAGGCAGAGGTGGGGAAGGCAAAGTTTGGACAGTTGTTTTTGTGGATGGTAAGAAGAATAGACTGGATCAGAGAGTATTTGAATGGCAGATGTGAGCTGGAGAGAAGAGAGAAGAGAAAGGAAGAATGCATCATAGGTGCCTCCAATATACTTTGGTTAATTGGAGGTGGGTTTGTCATTGTTGTTGTTGTTTAAATTACTCCTTATTAGATATATAGGTTGCAAATATTTTCTCCCATTCTGTAGGTTACCTTTTTACTCTATTAGTTGTTTTTTTTGTTGTACAGAGCTTTTTAGCTTGAGGTGATCCCACTTGTTTGTTTTGCCTTTGTTGCCTGTGGTTTTGGTATAGTAACCATAAAATCATTGCCAAGACCAATGTCATGAAGCTTTTTCTGTATGTCTTCTAGAACGCTTACAATTCCCCTGAAAAAGACATACAAATGAGCAAGAAGTGTATGAAAAGATATTCAATTACACAGGAAAATGCAAATCAAAACCACAATGAGCTATTACATCACACCTGCTAGGATGACTATTATCAAGAAAACCAAAGATAATAAGTATTGGCAAGGACGTAGGGAAATTGGAATCCTTGAGCACTATTGATGGGAACACAACATTGTCCAATGGCTGTGGAACAGTATGGAGTTTCCACACAAAAAAACAATAGAACAATTATATAATCCAACAATTTCACTTCTGAGCATGTATCCCAAAGTGTTGAAGTCATGATCTCAATGAGATCATTGCAGCATGATTCACAGTAGCCAACATAAGGAAACAACCTAAATGTCTACCTATAGGTGAATGGATTTTTTTAATGTGGTATATACATACAATGGAATATTATTTGATATTTTTAGATGAATTTTTGCTCTTGTTGCCCAGGCTGGAGTGCAGTGGCACAATCTCAGCTCACTGCAACCTCTGCCTCCTGAGTTCAAGCGATTCTCCTGCCTCAGCCTCCCGAGTAACTATGATTACAGGCGCCAGCCACCGCGGGCTAATTTTTGTACTTTTGGTAGAGACGGAGTTTCACCATGTTGGCCAGGATGGTCTCAAACTCCTGACCTCAGGTGATTTGCTCGCCTCAGCCTCCCAAAGTGCTGGGATTACAGGCATGAGCCACCACGCCCAGCCTATTTGATATTTAAAAAGAAGAAATGGAAAAAACATGAATGAACCTCAAGAACATTATGATAAGTGAAATAAGCCAGTCACCAAATGACAAATACTACATAATTCCACTTAATATGAAGTCTCTAAGATAGTCTAACCCATAGAAGCAGAGTGTAGAATTGCCAAGGGTTTAGGAAGGAAAATGTGGAGTTGCTTATCAACAGGAATAAAATTTCACATATGCAAGATGAATAATTTCCAGAGGTCTAGTGTATAGCATTGCGCCTATAGATAACAACACTGTATTGCACACTTAAAAATCTACTAAAAGAGCAGACCTTATGCTAAATATCCTTATCAAAATAAAATAAAAGCAGTGATAAGTTCTTGAGTGCTTACTATACAGAAGACACTGTGCTAAGTACTTTACAAGTACTACCTTGTCTTTTATCCTAAGAAAACGTTACTAATTTTATCAGAATTTTGCAGAATGAGAAAATTGAGGCATAGAAAGTTTTATTAACTTCCTTGTACACACACCATTCACAAATAACAGAGCCAAGATTTCATTCTAGGCCTTTAAATTCAGAACTTATGTCTTAACCACTGTTTTATATGGGTGCATTATTTCATCTTTAACAAAGAGGTCTTTGGAAGAAAGGGATGTGGGTAGGTAAGATTGTTGAGATGGCAGACAGTGTTAAACTTCATCCAAAGTGCCAAGGAGGCATCCAAGTCTACTATGTATTTTCCCAATAAAAGATGATGCTGTTCAGAGGTGACAGATTCAGTATGGCCTGTTCTTAGTTAGAGAGTTGTCTTTTCCTTCTCCTCCCACACTAATTGTGAAGATGCATTTGCTCTGAATCATTAACCCTCTCTGGCTGGGTTGCCCTGGTGACCAATGGCATCTGCAAGGCAGCTGGCTGAGGTCATGGGTCAGGTCCTAACTATAGAAAACACACCCCAGGCCTTTGCCTCCTCAATAATCAAGCTGGTCTTACCAACTGGGAGGGCTAATTGGCCCCATCCTTTGAAATGCGGGCCCTGCATCCCTCAGAGTTAATAAAATACACAGGCCAGTGGTTCCTAAGCCTGGCTTACATCAAAATGACCAGGGAGGAGCTGGGGACATACGAATCCCTGACATCCTCTTGAATCAAGATCTTTAAGGAGATTCCAGGAACCTGTACTTTTTTTATCTTAAGTTTCACGGGTTATTCGTTATGCAGAGCTAGATTTGGGACACACTAAAGATAGCCTCCTCCCATCTTGAGTGTCTCAGAGAATAATCAAATGGAATGGGCGCACCAGGTGCTGAGCTGGAAAAAACATGGAAAGAGAGTCAGTGCATTTCATATCTGAAGTTTATTTCTTGCGAGTTCTTGTGACTGGAAAGAGAGATAACAATAATGGGAGGCAGAGGTACAGGCATGAAGAGGTGACTTAACATTCCTGCCTCGGTAGGAAGGAAGAAGCCACTGCTTCTGGATTCCTCCAGGGCCTAGATGCTAAGTGCTGGGAGTACAGAAGAGACTGCCAATGGAGATGCAATGTCACAGCTCGCATTCCTGAGGAAGGATCCCGTCTGATGGAGGTGGTGGTAACTGGAGCTTCCTGTGACTCCCTAGGAGCTCCTGGTATAGCAAAGGAAGGAAGACAGCTGCTCAGGGCTTGACTCTTCTGGTGGAAATGACATCCTCAACTCTTGATTTCCCAGGCTGTGAGGGACCATCTATGGGGGCAACTGGCAAGAGAGACTGGCATCATTTTAAAGTGTTTGCCCTGAGTTACATTGGCAGGCAGCAAAGATGAAGCCCAGACCACATCTTCATCTGCTTGGGGATCTTAGTTTCCCTTAACATGTATGGGTGTCCAAAATTATGCTTCTGTCACTGTCACTTTCTAAACTTGAGGTCATATAGAGACTGGCAAGCTGGCCTCATTCAGCATCCCTGCCTACCCCAAAAGCATTAATCTTCAGTCATGGTTATCAAGAGAAAAGTTTTAGCATCTCTTCAAGGAACTTCTCTGTTGCTGGTACCTTCTTTGGTAGGCATTAGACTGAGAACCAAGTTCTTATTCCTAATGTATGTTCTTTCTCCTGAAGTCTGGGCAGGCTTGACGGTGGCTGTAACCAACAGAAACCCAGAGAAGTGATGTACTTTGGGGTCGAGGCCCAAGCTGCAAGAGACCAGCAGCTGTCACTTCCTATTTCTGGAAATATACACTCTTGGATACCTGAACAATCATTTAAGAAGTCCAATACCTTGACCCAGAAGTCCAAGGCTGCAATGGGTTATGATCATGCTACTTCCACCCCTCACCCAACCAAACCACTGCCTGGGTGACTGAGTGAGAACCCATGTCAAAACAAAACAAAGTCTAATAGCTGTTGGAAGACCACTAGAGAGGCCCTGAGAATATAGAGATGTAACGCAACCCAGTTAAGTACAGTATTCAAAGAGAACCCATCCTCCCCAAGGTGTCAGGCACATGACCAAATCCGTCTTGGAGCTTTAGACAAAGCCAGTCACCAGCTGAATAAAACCTAGAGACCCAAGCCAGTGCCATAAGGAGCAGAAGAACAGCCCAACTGAACCCTGTTTGAATTCCTGACTCACAAAATCATGAGGTACAATAGACGGTTGTTCAACAAGATGGCTAGGTTCTGGAGCACTTTATTACACAGCAACAGACAACTAGAACAGCACCTGAAAGAGTAAGTGAAGCTCTCCTGAAATGTTGGCTGGTTGTATTCCAAATAAAATTCATCTCAGAGCTAAAGTGTCAGCCACACTTCACCAGATAACAGCCCCAGTATGTCCTGGGAGCAGAGTGCATCAGTTCCCATGCTATGAAACAGATAGCCTACACACACAAGAGGCCTGACAGATCAACCTATTCCATAAAACTGCCTGCTCCAACTCATGTTCACCGTCTGCTTCCTTCCCTAGGAGTAGAGGAGACTTTGAGAAAAGCAGTCAAATACTCCATTGAAAAAAGTTATCCCTATTCAATGGTTTTTACTGAAATGGTGTCAAAATAAAGGAAAGTCCCTGGAAGGCCGAGAGGGGTGACTTAGGAAAGTAAAATGCAGTGACTTTTATTAAGATGACTCAGCTGACCTGATCCTGCCCCCCAAAGTAGGCTGGATTTGGGGAAAGAAATGAACCCCTGGAACTCAGAGCTGCGGGTAGAGGATTTCAAACAGAACCATCGCTAAACACAGGTTCCAACACCAATGTCTCCCAAAGAGAAAGCAGTAGTGTTTCTTTTTATTTTTTTTTTCAGCTAAATCACACACACATTCCCTCCCTTTCTTCCCCTCTCTCATTGTTCGTTAGCCTTCTTATTTGATGAAACCAGAAGCACCTGGATCCCCTAAAACTTCAGTCCCAGAAAGACAAAGGCAAACCCCCAGTCATTATGTCCAGTGAAAACCAGACCTGTACATGCAAAGAGGAAGTGCCAAGGCAAGGGCCCTGCTAAGATTACGGGCTGCTAATAAGGAAAGACAGAAGCCAGAAGGTTTGATGTACAACTCCACAAGCAGAGGTTAAGGGGAGAGACGGGGCAAGCTCATTTGCAAACTTGGTCCTGTTTCATTAAGTGAGAGCAGAGACAGCCTGTCTCAGTCCAGCAGAGAAGGAACTCATTATCCACGTAGGGAGCAAGAGATAAGAATCTTTTAATAATTGCTGGGAATTTTTTTATTATGATGTGGAATGCCAATTTAGGCCTCTCCTCGCAGGCTGGATACAAACAGCCTCCTTGGGAGTTAAAGCCTCTCCCCCCTACCCAGCTGTGGTCATTAAGGACAAAGAGGAGAGAGACTGATGTTTGCTCTGAGAAAGGCCTGCTGCTCAGGGGTGCCCCGCTGGCTTCAGGAGCCAAGTCTACCGAACAACCCTGGCCTGGCTGTCCTGCCACCTCCAGAACTTTCCCAGAACTGAGGCTTGTCATCTGAGACCCTGTTTCCCTACCTGCAGTTGTCTTTGCCTCTCCTCAAGATGTTCAGAGTATCTGCAAAGGGCTGAGCTGTGATTTCCTTTTACTTTTAAAAACTTCATGTATAGGATCTAAACAGAAACTTTAGACAAGAAATACTTCCTGCTCTAAAGTATTCACTGTCAGAATGAGTATAATGGAAACTAGGCAATTCTATTTAGGTTTTACCAAGACACCCTTGCCTACCAGAGATTGGGCCTGTTGTTTAAAAGGGAGCTTAGCAAAGGATTAGGTGAATTTCTTAATCTGATGCATTTCCCTTGATGTAATCTGAGAAATTGAAAGAGAAAGAGAATTAAAAGGAGAATGCTTTTTTTTAAATGCAATTTGACCTCACAATTTGCAGAATGATCCAGATGGACGGTTCTACCATTTTCAGGCCTCTCGTCGGAAGGCTGTGCAGGCTCTGAATTAGAATCATGTCCTGAGGCTCCATTTTCTCAGACAGTGACTGTAGTTCTCTTCAAAAACCGAGAAGAAGGGAAATCAAGGCCTAACCAGGCCTGCAAGTCCTCTGGCTGTGGACTGTGTTGGAGGCTCCCCTTTGATCCCACCCAGATGGGTTTTTAGCCTCAACACTCCAAAGGATTTTCACAAGTGAGTCCTTAATGCTTTCACCAGCTCTGTTCCTCCTTCTGCCCTGGCTCTGTACGGCCCTTCCCTTTTTTGTCCCCTCTGCTCTCCCTGCACCATGCCTGGCAGGGTGAATGCTGAATGACAGTGATGGTGGGTTTTAAGTCTGAGGTGTCAGGGGCAATGAGGAGTCTTTGAGTCAGAAGGGCCTCGCTGTTTCCATCTCCACCAGCTAGGGCACCGTGCCCAGGGCCGGAGGCTCCGGGAGCTGTCTGACTGTGAGCTCAGCGCCTGTTCCTTGGCTGGATTTCAGAGAGGCCTGAGGAAGTGAGGGGCGTTGCTGGCTCCCTGGTGGAATCTGTGCTGACAGCTCTCAGGCCTCGGAGGGTTCCTGGTGCACAGCAGACAGCAGCTCCAGAGCAGACATGGCGGAGCAAACTGCCCTGGGCCCTGCTAGCCTGCTCACTGCTGCACTGCTGGTGTTGCCCCAAAAGCAGTAATTCCAATAATAATAATAATCATTATCATCATCATCATCATCATCATCATCATCTAACAATCACAGCTACTGGGTATTGGGAGGCAACGGAGTTCTGCGCTGAAAAGCAGATGTTCCCAGGTTTTGTAACGTGTTGGCAACTTCCTAGCAATGTGACATTGGAGAAGTGGTTTAACATCTCTGAGTCTCAATTTGCTCATCTATGAGAATGGGTAAGTGCGGTACCTACCTGTGCTGAAATTCAAAGAGACAGAGAGAAAGCTGGCTGCACTCTAAATGCAGTAACACACAGCAGGTGCAGGATGGGATGGATTAAGCTGTGTGGTGGCTATGAAGACACATGACATGAGCCCAAGCTGCTCCCGCTCCTGTCAGTGAACCCTCCTGAGCCTCAGTTTCCTTAGCTAGTAAATGGGGATAATTATACCTCCCAAAGCTATTGAGAAAATGGAAATAATAGCCGTGAAATCTCCCATGAGGGGAATAAGAAATAAGTCCAGTTAATTTCAAAGAAAAAAAGGAGGAAAGGGTGGAAGTGCAGGATAAAAATCCTCCAGTTTGACTTTCCAGGATCCATGTTGTTGGTCTCCTTCCAACTCCATGCCCCTAACCACGACTTCTCTCCCACACAGACCTGCTCTAACCTGGCATGTCTCCATGCGGGCATAAACCACTTGCAAAACTACCCAGCTTGTTTCTTCTCTCTGGAATGTGCATCTTTCTCCTTCCCACCAACTGATCCCTTATATGAACCCTTATGTCACCACCTTCAAAGGGGCTTCCTTGACTGGTTTTGAACCCTACAATGAGCAGTGATTAATATTTTCACATAAAATAACTTGTTAGGGTGCTACAAAGAGGTGGCCCTGGAGGTGGCAGAGGTCTCCTGATCATTGTGAACCTGAGCTGGAAGCCCTGATTATTGTAGGCTGGCTTCAGGGTTAACATCCAGATTGTTTTGTTGATCTGTGTCTTTGAACTGAGGGAATTCTCCAATGGTGTGTTCTCAACTCCCATGAACACCAGAGATAAAATGTTGCAAGAGGAGAAGGCTTAGTTTAGGTACTTAGAGATTGAGGAGAAGAGAAAGAAGGCAATTTTCCTGGATCACTCAGGATGCATAACCATAGTATTCAAAATTAAATTTTGGAGACAGTGTTACTACCATCCTCATCTTGTGCACTCCGGACGTACACAAGCTCTTTAACTCTGCAGCTTCCATCCCTGTTTCTGGCTCCTCATATCTTGAGCCCACTTTCCCACAATCCTCAAATACCTGACTTCTGTTCTATCTTTAGGCTTCCACTTAAATGACCCTTCCTCCAAGAAGACTAACCTGAATATACTATAGAAAGTCAAGCAACACTCATTATTCTCTGTCCCTGCCTCCTATTAAATATTTTTTGATAATACCTATTGCAATGCAAACTTATTTTATATTTTATAAATTTTACTGGGTTATATTTTTGTCTATCCCTGTATAATAAGCATTTCTTATTTTTTCTTGTTTGCCACCATAGCTACAGTGTCTATAATAGGATTTGGTATCAATGAGTGTTTTGTGAATAAATACATGAGGGTCAAAAGAAGTTCTGAGTGGACTATAGAATGCTTTGCTTAAAGAGTTTCATGAGTAAAAGAAGTCCATAAACTGCCCAAAGAATCTTGGTGACATCATCTTTGCTCACTTTGCCTCTGCCTACTACTTTCAACCACAAATAATTGCCCCCAAATCAGGACCAGGGCAAAATTAAGGGTTGATAATGATTACTGATTAATCGTGATTCCTTTTGTACCTGAAAATTCTACTTGAGTAAAGAAAGGACTCTGGCTTGGATGGTGAGGTTCTAAGTATAATTTGGGATTATAGACAAAGTACTGGGCTAAGTCCTGTAAGTCTTCCTCATTTTGTGTTGAATATAAGAGTGACTGTAGAAATTGTTATGGGCCAGAATAAATGCCTTTCAGTAATTTAATCCTTCCATCAACTCAATGATGTAGGTTTCATTGTTTCTCCTATTTTATGAATGAGGAAATGGAAGTTTTGGGAGGTTGAGTAACTTGCCCAGGGCAGCTCTGCTAGTGAACATCAGAGTGGAGATTGGAACCCAGGTCGCCCAACTCTCTGGCCCACTAGGTGAGGTGATCTAGAAGAAAATGAAGGTAAATTAAGATCTCCTACGCCTGAAATTACCCAGGTAAAGTATAGTTTCATGCCCAGGTATTTGCAATCTGGCCTCTGCCCAGAGTGAATGCTTTGGGGAAAATTAGGATAATGCTTCTGACTCATAATCCAGAGAAGGCAGAGGTGTAGGGACTAAAGAGGAGAGAATGTGGCTTCCCCACGTAACTCCATGCCTGCAGCCTTCTGAGTACCCATGGCCCACCCCTGCAGGCTCAGCCAGCCTCAGCCTCAAAGCCAACACCAGCATCAGGCAAACAATTTCTTTATGACTTGGCAGTGGCATTGGGTCTGCATCATTTCTGATGCCACTTCTTTCTTGCAGCTATGTCTGGTGTTCACATGGTGAGATTCTCACTTTGTGCCCTTGCTCAGAATCCACAGTTTTCCACAAGGCCAGCCCAGCACCATTAACATATTGCCAAAACACATTTTTCATATGACCTGGCACCTTCTACCTGCTTCCAGACTTTAATACCAACTTGCTACCTGCCCTTTCTCCTATGCCACCTATTTGTACCTTCCTGGATGCCCACCCTTTGTCTTACTCTCTATAACTTGCTTCTTTATGTCTTTCTCATTTCCTATCTTTGGATTCCAATCAACACACAGTGCATGATGCCTGTCCAGTCCCAGTTTGGATATTTTAATAGAAACTCAAACACCAATGTTTAGATACTTGGAAATTTGGCATCACTAACAGAAATTGCAGAGCCTAGGATATTTGGGGATACTAAGGAGGGGCTAATTTTAAATTTAAGTTATTGGCACTCTTGGATCCTGCACATATATCTTGGTATTGATCGTAGCTCTTTGGAAGCTATTTATGTTTTCAGCACACCTATAAGGCTGAGATTTATACTGCATTTGGTGTTTAACTAGACTCTTAATGCATCCTGTTGAGCCATAGTATTGGTGGCTGTATTGTAAATTTCAGCCACAGTGCTGAATTGATTTGCTTAGTGGAGTTGAATTTAGGCCATTAAAATAAATAAATAAATAATATGAATAAGAGGGACTTACAGGACCTCATGTCATATTAAAATCAACCAAAGGCAGAGAGACAACCTCCAGAGTCATGATTGGGTATGGTGTGCCAGACACAGAACATGAATGATTCCTTTTTATATGGCCACACATAGTAAACACTAGCAACGTGGAATTAAGGAAGGGACCAAGGTACAACGTACATACATGCTGATGTGAATGAAGAAGACCTGAATCCAAATCCTGATTTTATCTACCCACCCATAGCTGGATTTTCTTGTTTCTGGTTCCCAAGTGAATGACCTATTCCAGTGATTACATAGAATTCTAGTCCTCTTCCCAGAATCTCAACCCATTGTAGGTAATCCTCCCATCCTCAGTTAGATTTTGAGGTATGTCCAGCCCTTAGGTTGGAACAAGACAGAAACAGGTCTCAGCTCTCATCTAGGGTTGATTTGAAGGTATCTCTTGCTTTTATGACCCCTCAAAATTATTAAGGGATCTCAATTATTTCAACATTTTAGTGAATCTAATGGCCTCAGTGCATCTCAGGATACCAAGATCCAAGCCAATTAAAATACAGACCAGCTATTTTCGAAAATATTTATTCCAGATAGAAAACTTATTTGCCTCTTAGATAGGAAACACAGCTCTAAAATCACTGGACAATGTACAACCATTGTGTTCCTTCTGGTTCTCCAAAATAGCATCATTTTCCTCTGCAGTAAGTACAGTGATGCCTGTCACGTGAGCTGGCTTTTCAATGGAACCCAAAGCATGCTGGTCATCAGTGATTGTCAAGAGTAGGCTGCTACTAAAAGCTTTTCTCTGAAGGAGGTGGCACATGGAGGTTGGTGTAGCCAGGGTTGTGATGGTGCCAGGGGGAGATCTGTGGGGATGAGAGCACCAGGAGTCCTTCCTCTCTTCTCAGCTGAGTGAGGCAAGGTCCCATCACTCATTCAGCCTGGGTCTCTTGATTAGCCATTTTGGAATTTTTCTAAAGAGGACACAGTCATTTCTTTACAATGCGTGAGCAATGTCTCTGCCAATGCTTGCCCCTTAAATAAAAGGTAGACTTGGCTTATTCATCCTTTCAATGCTTCTCATTCTAATCTTAATTTATGAGCACATGGGTCCCATCATAGAAGTTAAGTATTTGTAAAAATGTTGGAGCCATAAAAAAGAAAGGGATAAAAGGGAGAAAACATAAATAGATGTTTGTATTTGTGTACCTCCTTCAAATTATCTTTATTTTTTCAATAAAGAAATATTTACTGATGGTGCTCAGTAATTTTTTATTGACAAACAGGAAGACAATAATATAGCAGGGCCCTGGTGATTTCCATCATTTGAAACAAGCAAATGGCAAGATAGCCAGATGCTGCTTGGAAGGGACCTCTAAATTACAGGTCAAGGGGTTTGGATGCTATTCTGTAGGACAGAGGCTTATATTAAAGGGGTTTTGCACAGGAGTGTGACATTATTCAATTTATATATTGGAAAGATTTGGCTGATGGTGATATGACAAGTGCATTGTACCTGGGTGAACTTGGAGGCAAAAAAGTTAATTAAGTGGCCACTGCTCTGGGTGAGATATGATGAGGCTTTAAAATCAAGAGTAAATTGTAATGCCACCTACAATTGAGATAACCTAAGAGATCATTCACCAAAGTTTATAATTATTCCATTTACACACACACACACACACACACACACACACACACACATCCCTACCTCACACCATGCTTCCATACCACAGCAGTTACATTCATTTACTTCTGAACTATCATTAAAAAATTTAAAAATGCATTTCAAAAATAATATGGCTCTTCAATTCCTCTTAGACTATGATCTCTTTAAAACTTTAGACATGTGTGAGAAACTAGAGTAAGAATCAATAGTGCTGACTTCACAGAGTTCCTTTGTGGCCTCCCTCATTTTAGTCCAGTCTGAGTATTCAGCTTCCTTTTTTCTCCAAGCACATCTGTAGAGCCAGGGAGAAGTTGCCACAAGCCTCTTCTATGAAACTTGGGCTCTCTTCAAAGCAGTCATTCTGTTTCAGTAAAAAGTCTACATAAGAGCTTGCCCATTATAAAAATCTATTTAAACAGGCACTGGTTTATTTACTGTAACCAGAGCATAGAGGAACTGGAGCTGGGATAATTAAGCCCTAATTTATCAACACTATAAGGAACAGCACTTTTGAAATGGAGAGTTTAAAATTGGGATGAATATTTGGACTGGGGCAGGCTGGCCTTGCCTGGATTCTGAGAAGGGGCAAACCTTTCCATAGGTTGTATACTAATGCTGACATACACAGCCTGCAGTGTGGTGCCCTCCAAACACCAATTACCCCAGGTCTTACCTTCCATAAGGCCATCATCTTTGTTCAGAGGATAGGAGGCCAGCTGGGGTCAGTAGAATAGCTCACCTTAGAGATTTCTATGCACTTCTCACAGACTGATTTATGGAAAGCATATGCTGGAAAAACATTGGGCATCTTCTATGCGCCTGTCACTGTGCTAGTTTTTAAAAATAAAATTAAGTTCTAGGTTGCATGCCAAGTACACTCTTCCTAGAAGGGATTAAACGAGATCTGTTGCCAGCTTACTCTCCACATGCATTTCCTGCCATGCCTCTGAGCCTATCTTCATCTTTCTAGTTACTAACAAATAACAGCTGCTTCTAGAACAGATCATGACTTTCTATTTGTCCTTGCACATTCTCTTCCCTCATCCCTTCCCTGTATTATTCAAGTAACTCTGACACCTGCAGGTCCCTCTCAAAGGTTTTCTTCTTTGAGACTCTCCCAGTAAGAATTATGTCTTTTATTCTTTCATTCCAATTTTCACCCATTTTTTGTTTATTTGTTCATTCAGTCAGCAAATATTTATTGTAACATTTAATTACATTACAAACATAGTCCTAGTTGCTTGAGTTACAGCAGTGAATAAAACAACACTCCTGCCCACATGGAGTTCACATTCTAGAGCAGGGAAGGGAAGGAAAAAGAAAGATAATGTATCAGGTGGTGATATGGCTAGGAAGAAACAGATATGGGAATAGATCCCAAGAGAGGGGATGTTATTTTATATAAGGTGGAAAGGGAAGATGCCTATGACAAAATGCCATTTGAGCAAAGACCAGAAAAAAGTTAAGGAGCAAACTTGGCAGATATCTGGGAGGCAAGTTTGAGGGCAGAGGGAACAGTAAGTGCCAAGGCCCTGAAGCAGGATTACGAAGGGTGTATTCCAGGAAGACTCTACTCTTATCGGTTATGTGTATTATACACACATAAAATGTTTCATCTTGCTATAGTTTTTCATCTGCCTTTACCCCTAGACTGTGGCCCCTGGAGACCAGAGACTATGCTGTATTCAAATCTGTATCCCTAAGGTCCAGGGTCTAGCACTGCTTCTGGACCATCATCAATGCTTAGTAAATACTTGTTAAATGAAAGAATAAATAATCTCAGTTATCTTCCCAACAACCATACAAAAGAGTTTGACAGTTGAGAAAACTGAGGCATAGAGAGCTTAATAATGTTTGCATAGCTATTAAGTAAGCAGCAGCATCTAGATTCTGACCCATGACTGTAAGTCCCAGAGCAAAAATACTTTTACAACAGTTTTGTTTGTGAAGTCAGAGCAAATCCTTCTGTAAGCCCAGGGTCAGGGGACTGCAAGGCAGAATTTGTGTGGTATCAGTAAGCATCCCTGAACCCAGCTGACTCCACTTGCATGCTCACCCACCTGGCTACCTTCCATCATGTCCTTTGGAGTAACTGATGCCACAAATGTGACATTCAGTCTGCCCTGTGGCTCATCAGAGAGTGTTGTGTGAGCAGAGAAGAGCTTGTATGAAATGCATCATAGGTTGCGTCCATCTCCACAGTTGGGTGATGGAAGGAGGAGGGGAACACCATGAAACATTAGTGAGGGCTGGAGTGGAGCACTGTGCAAAATGCAAAGAATAGAGCAAACAAAGGGTAGGCAGGAGGGAGGATGGAATTCTCTGTCCACATAGCTAAAGTGCACTGACTCAGGCATCATTCCAATCAGCAGAATTTTCACTGGGGTTTCATAAGGTTGAGATTGAGAGAGAACAGTAGTGCCAGTACTGGGTTGGGCAGGTAGCAGGGCAACAGGGACATCTGGGAGCAAGGACAGCAGACCTGAAGTGAGAGAGGCAAGGGTGCAGTGTCTGCTGTGTCTGCATCTGGGCAGGTGCAAGCCCAGGCAGCCACAGGGTGCTGTGCAGTCCAGTGAGAGGCCCCCAAGACCCTGGCTTTGGTTGATTTGCCCTGGGTCTGGATGTTTGCCTTGGCAGCCCTGGAGCGTTAGCCTTGGCCTCTATGTGATTCCCCAATGGCCAGGCAGTCGGGCCAGCACACCTGAAAGTCATTAGCTTGGGGTCCCATTTTGTTCTCACATTTCCAAGCAGTGACCTGCAGCCGTGTGTGACGGGGCAGGCACTTTATCATGTTGTGCTTTCCAGTCCACCCCACCTTTTGGGTTTCCCCTCCCATTAGTCTTTGCCCAAGGCCTACCAGTCCCCCAAAACACAGAGCTAACAAGGACCCTTTTCTTTCCTCTTCAATAAATACTTATAAGACTTGATTATTATGTTTGCAATCTGTTTCAGTCAGTCTTCATTCTTTTTCCATTAATGAGGATCCCAAGGCTCTGAGTGGTTAAGTGACTTGCCCAGAATCACACAGCAAATAAGGAGCAGAGTCTAGGTAAGAGCCAAGGCCTGTCTGATACCAACAGGCTCCAGCCACTCTGCCATGGTGCTTGCCACCTGTGACATCTTAGCCCACCTTTCCACCTAGTGTTAACCCATTGCTCATCTTTTTAAAAATATCAATTACTTAAAATCTGGTACTCTTTTCAGTGTATTTGTAATCACTTGTATTGTTGTTACTTTCTTTTAAAATGTGATTTTAAATTTACTCCTCTAGAAATATGTTTTTCTAGCTTTTCTAGCTACCATTTCTATAAAGCAATGGTTCTCAACCAGGGAATTCCTCCCTGCCCTCAGATGACATCTGACAATGTCTGGAGACATGCTTGGTTGTCACAACTGGGGCAGGAGGGTAGTTCCTGGCATCTAATGAATAGAGGTCAGGGAATCTGTTAAACATTCTATAATGCACAAGACAGCCTCTCAATGAAAAAAAAACAAAATCAAACCCAAACTTTCAAGAGTGCCAAGGTTGAGAAAGTCTACTCTAAAGCCATCAATATATGTCCATAAAGATACATTCTTAAGACCATTATTTTCCTACAAATAAATACTTACACTTGATAATATGACACCATGAATCATTTATTTAGTGTGTTATAGTCAGTACAGTGTTATAGCTCATTGTAGCTGACTGTGTGCCTGTCTTCCCAACTCTATGTTCAGTGACAATGTACTGAGCTTGAAATTGACTAAGGTGAGACTATTTACACCATGGACATTGGCAAACTCTATGTCAGGGCTTTTTTTTTCTTCTGGAGAGCCAGCTTATTAGCATACCATGAATAACTTTCTATGGGATAGGAATTGCACATTGTCTTGTTGAATCCTCACAATAACACTCCGAGGTAACTAATACAGTTATCCCAAATTAACATTAGGAAACTGAGGTACAGAAAGTTATAACAATCTGTCATACATAATATCATTACTAAGTGGTGGGGACAGAATTTGAAACCAAGCAGTTGCACTGCAGAACCTACACTTTAAGCACTAGACTGCATGAACAAATATTAATTAGAAACAACTGTAATACACTGTGTATTTCTGAGTTGGTCCATTTGAGATTGAAGAGTGGATATTTACCTTAAGCACATTGCATTCCAATATCACCTTACAAATTTGATGTCCTGATAAATGATAGACTTGCTATGAAGTACTCCATTTTAGGTAAATGTATACATTTTAAAATGAACGACAGTTAAACAAATTCACTAAAGAGTTTTTAAAATCCTAAAAGCAGTTCTCCTTCAAATTGCTGCTTAAATGTCACCTCTTCAGTGAGGTTTTTCTTAATGAATATTTTAAAATTGCAGCCCCATTACCTCCCCAGAGGCCCATCCTGCCGGCTTCTTTCTCATTTTATCCATAGCACAAACTCCTTAAGACTGTGTTTTGTTTTGCTTCACTTCAATATTCCCAACACCTAGAACACCATATAGCACATAATATACTCTCAAAAAAGATTTATTAAATGAATAAATAAAGGACAAACACAGAGACTTCCGCAAGAATACTAAACAATCCCATCACTTATGGAAAGGGCATATCCTACTCTTTTTATGTATTAAATTCCATGTTTAACATGTATCTGTGAGAAATGCAAAGTAAGGCAGGATATGCCCTTAAACAAATTTGGTAAACATCCTTGCAGTAACCAAAATTGGAAAATAAATTGTACGTCTAAAACAGTTGAGTTGGTTTAGCTGTATTGATGCTGATCTTCTAATTAGATGGAACTTCTCGCCAAAGTCGTCCCAGAACATCGAGCATTTGCCACCATCATGTTGGGGATAGACTTGGAACCCATATGGCAGACAGAAACAGGTACTAAATACTACATGTGTGCAGAATTGAATCTGTCAAATAATAAGTCTTGCAGAAGACAATGTTTATTAAAGACGGACTTCCTCAACATCACTGGCTTCATGTGACTCAAAGAAACAGAAGTTCAAAATGTCCTCTTACATCAGGGTTAGCAAAGAGTTTATGACTAAGTCCCCAAAAGAAAGTGCAACAAAAACAAAAATTGACCAATGGGACCTAATTAAACTAAAAATCTTCTGCACAGCAAAAGAAACTATCAACAGAGTGAAAAAACAACCCATAGAATGGGAGAATATGTTCAGAAACTACACATCTGACAAAGGTCTAATATCTAGAATCTATAAGGAACTTAAAACAACTCAAAACACAAACAACAAAAAAAAATTTAAAAACGGGCAAAGGACATAAACAGATATTTATCAAAAGACATACAAATGGCCAATAAACATAAAAAATGCTTTACATCACTAATCATCAGAGAAATGCAAATCAAAACCAAAATGAGATGTGATTTAACAGCAGTCAGAAAGGCTATTGCTAAAAAGTAAAACAATAACAGTTGCTGGTAAGGCTGCAAAGAAAAGTGAATGCTTATACACTATTGGTAGAAATAGAAAAGTTCAGCCACTGTAGAAAGCAATTTGGAGATTTCTCAGAGAACTTAAAACAGAAGTATTATTCAATCCAGCAATCCTATTACTGGGTATACAACCAAAGGAAAATAAATAGTTCTACAAAAACAAAACACAAATACATACACTCCTATGTTCACAGCAACACTATTCACAATAGCAAAGACACGGAATTAACCTAGGTGCCCGTTAAGGGTAGACTGGATAAAGAAAATGTGAATTTTCTTTGGAAAATTCATTTGATAAACATCCTTGCAGTGACCAAAATTGGAAGATAAACTGTACATGTAAAGCAGTTGATCTGGTTTAGCTGTATTGATGCCAATAAACATAAACATGGAATACTAAAGAGTTTCCATGGAATACTATGCAGCCATAAAAAAGAATAAAATCATGCCTTTTGCAGCAGCATGCGTGCAGCTGGAGACTAGCATTCTAATCGAATTAACACAGGAAAAGAGAAACAAACACTGGACATTCTCACTTCTAAGTGGGAGCTAAGTATTGGGCACATATGGACATAAAAATAGAAACAATAGGTACTGGGGTCCACTAGAGAAGAAGAGAGGGAGGAGGGCAAGGGCTAAAAACCTGCCTATTGCATACTATGCTCACTATCTGGGTAATGGGATAATTTGTACCTCTAATCTCAGCATCGCACAATATACCCACGTAACAAACCTGCACATGCACCTCGTGAATCTAAAATAAAAGCTGAAAATTATTTTACAAAAGAGAAAAAGTCCTCTTGGAAAGGAACATAGTTTTAGTTAATGCTTCAGCCCTCCCAGTATTTGACAACTGTAGATAGAGTTGCCAGATGTAGCAATAAAAAAATACAGTGTCCAGTTGGATTTGAATTTCAGATGAACCACAAATACTTTTTCAGTACCAGCATATACATACATATTGTTTATCTGAAATTCAAATTGATTCAGGTATTTTATATTTTCTCTGGCAACCCTAGCAGGGAGCTCAGGCCAGCCTCTAGAGTTGCCTGGTTACTGTCGGGACCTCCGCCATCCAGAGTGCTGAGGAGGCAAGGCTGGAGAACAGGGACAGGAAGCAGTCTCCAGGACACGATCGGTCAACAGTTCTGGGCACAGGCAGTCCCTCCCTTCTGCTTCAGAGGAGCACAATATTTGAGAATCAGATACCCTGATTTCTGGTGTCACCTAAAACTCTTGTTCTGTTTTGTTTTCATTTCTATCTGCATCCACTGATTTCTCTCATTGCTTCTGTTATGGCAACAATCAGAGTTGTCATAAAGCCTGCTTGACCCACAGAATGCAAGGGACGCTTTTAAAGATGCAGATCGGAGGTCTTACCCAACAAGGAGGTCTGGGATTGGACTTGGGGATCTGATTTTTTACATGTCTTTGGGAGATTCTGATAATTTTCCAAAGTTCTCTTGGAAAGGAACATAGTCTTAGTTAATGTTTCAGCTCTCCCAGTGTTTGACAACTGTAGGCAGTAGGGTTGCCAGATGTAGCAATCGAAAATACAGGGTGTCTCGTTGGATTTGAATTTCAGATGAACAATAAATACTTTTTCAGTACCAGTATATACATATATATTGTTTTCTGAAATTCAAATTCAATTGGGTATTTTATATTTTCTCTGGCAACACTAGCAGGGAGCTCCGGCTAGACTCAGCTCAAGGCAGGTTATTTGGGGAAACCCCCTATTTTAGGCGTAGGTCTAAGTTCCTCAGTTCCACCAGATGTTATACATTGTTAGGAAATGTTGGGATGCAGTTTCATAAGTACTCTTATGAAAGTCAGGGATCCAGGCTGGAATGAAATGTGGCTCACCCCAGGACTGGGAGAAATATTGGGAAATATGGCTCATGGTGCCATGGAAGGAAGCATAAACAGTCTGGTATGACAGGGATGACACAACAGCAGGCTACAGTTAGAGCAGGTACACAGCAGTGCTGGAGAAACAGGGACAATGGGATTGGGAGATTCAAGGTGAAATAAGATGGCTGCTACCATAGGAAATCTGGGCCACAATTCTAAATCCATAGAAAAAAGCAGGTGGCATAAAGGAGGCAGTTCACTGAGCTACTTGGCAGCACAAAATCAGATGATCTAAACTTTTAATTCACCTCTTTAAGCTTGAGTGTGTTTATATGTAAAATGGGGATTCATTAATGTTTTCATTCATTTATTTAATATGATTACCCACGAGTCAGTGATCTACTGAGTGTTGCAAATACATCAATGAATAAAATATGTGAAATGCTTGCCTTCGTAGAGCTTACAGGCTATCAGGGAAGGCAGATAATAAACAGGTAAAAGGGCATAAACTGTTATTAATATAAGTAGTTATAGATAGTAATTGCTAGTTAATGCTATAAAGAGAACAAACAGTTATAGTACAGGATACTTTCAATAAATTAAACACACACCCACATACACACAGAGCTATAGAAATATGATTATAGAAGACAAGGGATAGAGGAACCCACCAGTAAAGTGCAGCCAGGAAAGCAAAACACGTGCAAGGTACTTCAATAGAGAAAATTTAATGTAGGGAATTAGTTTTAAGGTATAAGAAGAATTAAAACAGTGAAGAGGAGATGAAGCAAGAGATTAGCGACTAGAACGTGAGTGCCTTGTCTAGGGCTGGAAGGACAATGAAAGAAAGCAGTTATGCAGGATCCCAAGAGCCCTGTGGAAGCTGGGACTGTGGCAGGCCTGCTAGGCTTTCAAGGCATATGCTGTTCAGTGAGAGTGGGAACTGCAAGAGAAGCACAGTTGTTTCCAGAGATGCTGCCCCAGATGGGAGAGAAAGAAAATTACCCTGGCCTTTTCCTGTCCTATGTCTTGCCAAGTCCTTCAGTTGGCCATATCTAGCCAGCAACTAGTGGTCAAGGGAACCTGTAAATGTAGTTTCCTGCAATACAGAGAAGATGGAAAGAAGGGTAAGGAATATATCCGAGTGCAGACAAATGACCAGCACAAGTTGGTAATAGGTTGGAGAGGTGGGATAAATGGTACCAATCTCACTGGGTTTTGACCATAGTAGAAGAGCCTGTATGTGTGAACTTCTTAGCACTGTGCTAATATGAATTGAGTGTGTAACTGGTGCATGGTCTCAATTTATGTTAGTTTAATGACCTAGTATTGGCTCCTAGATGTTTTGACAGCAGAATTCATGCACGGGTCTGGGACAATAGGCCAAGAAGAATGTCAGGCCAGAGAATGGTGTCCACAAGAACAAGACAATACGCAGAGTTCAGAGACAGCTGTTGTGCCAGATGAACAAGATAGGGACCATAAGAGAGAGCCCTAGCAGCTGCCTGGTTTCATTACAAGTCCCACAGGACAGACTGTGCCTAATATTAGAGCTAAATCCTGGCTCTCAAAGCCAAGCATGAGCCACTTTCAGCCAACTAGCCAAGGTGAGTTAATGGTGTGCTCACTGGGTATATGAAGTTGCATGTGGGAGTTGAGAAAGCCCTATATTTGGAAAGCTAATTGTCTGTGTCCCCTTTTCCCACTGATCATTGGTAACTGGGCATTGATAATAGTATGGACGTGATGGGGTGAGCATAATGAGAATATAACATAGAAATGTGCTCCCCATATGAGCAATTAAGTTATTAGGTTTCCTAAAGACCAGTGCAGCTGGATATATTACTCTGGATATATGCACTTGGTATATCACACAGGGTGCTTGTATCATACAAGACACACTCAAAACTGTTTAGCTGGAAAGAATTTAATAAAGCAACTGTTTACAGAGGTGTAGACTGAAGGTTGGTGGGGCACCCAGGAAGCAGCTATAGGGAAAACCAAGGGGAGGGAACTGGGACTGGTCTAGTGAGAGCCATGGGACATGCTCACCTAAGAGGAGCCGTTTTCAGCTAATGTCAGAACTGCAGTGAGGCAGGGAGAGAGTAGAGGTATATATACTCCAAATTCTTTCCTCTCTTCTTATTTCTTGTATCTTGCCAGTGCCTTTTTTTTTTTTTTTTTTTTTTTTTTTTTTTTTTTTTTGGCTGAGCTCAACAAGAAGCAAAAGGTCAAAGGACCTTGAGCAGTGCAGTCCTTAGGCATCAGCCTCCAGTGACACAGGGTCACAAAAGGCCAATAACTGATTAGGGAGGAGGCTAGTGGCAAGCCAAATATCTCACACATAAAGTGTCTCAAACTTTGAGAGCATCAAAAGATAGTTCACTCTCCAGTTGTCCAGCCATAATCTTGAACCACTTTCCATTGGCCAGTTTCACCTGAAGAGCTCACTCATTTGAAGTTAGGATAAAGATCTGAGTAGAATCTGCAAACTAAAGGACTTACTCAAGAGAGAGTCTCTAAAATGGTGTAGCTGTACCAGCCCATGTAAGCTGATGATTAAACTTACAGAAATTTTGTGAGCTAGTTGTTAGATGCAGCTGTTAATAAAAGTTACATTAATAAACTTTAAGTTAATAAATTGCACTTTAAAAAGTAATAAGTAAATATTCAAAATTCACGATTTTCAATTATTGAACTACAATCCATGGTTGTGAGGTTATTTACATGTATTATATCCATATGATGGAAATGCTGTATAATGTTCTAGTACTGTGCATCTATTCTCAACATCCACATTCAGTGATTCAACACTGAGAGCTTAAAATTGGCCATAGTGGTCAATTTTAAGTTTACACCATGGAAAGTGGCATATGCTACAAATGAAAGTTTGTTACAGGGAAGCTGGTTTTTAAACATTTACCAGCACAGCACCTCACTTCACCCCTGCCCCCATCAAACCTTGACCAGACTTTTGACAATGCAAAAAGAAAAAAAAAAGTCAGAAATCCTTAAGTGCTTTTACATTTTTTCATGAGTAGAATCATTCATGGGAAAAGCAAGCACCAGCTTCTGAAACTTTGGCATTTTCCCCCTTGCCTGAAGATTAAAACAAACAAAACATTATCCTTTTCCATGTTAAGTCTTTAAACAATTAGAGCAGGCCTGAGTCTTATACCCTAAATAGGAGGGTAAATTGGAGAAGGGCCAAAAGTATATGAAGTGGCAGACTAGGATTAGGAAGCATGTGTGTTGTAGAATACAACATGCTGAGATACAAAGAGGCCTGCAAGAATGGGAAGATCTTGGCTGGGCACAGTGGCTCATGCCTGTAATCCAAGTGCTTTGGGAGGCTGAGATGGGAGGATTGCTTGAGGCCAGGAGTTCAAGACCAGCCTGGGCAACATAGCAAGACCCTATCTCTACAAAAACATTTTTTAAATTAGCCAGGCACTGTGGCATGCTACACGTCCCAGCAGCTTGGGAGGCGAAGGCAAGATGACTGCATGAGCCCAGGAGTTCAAGGCTGCAGTGAGCTATAATTTCTCCACTGCACTCCAGCCCAGGTGACAGAGCAAGACCCTGTCTCAAAAAAAAAAAAAAAAAAGTGGGAAGATCTTTATTTATCAATACACCTCTTTACCAGAAGACTATACTGGAAGAGGAAGCAGGTGGAATTAATAAGACAGACCTAGATTTGTATTTCCTAACAATATAATATTGAGAAGTCTCCTTGTTTCCCTGTCTACAAGTTGGAGATTGTAATAGTTACTTCATAGAATGGAAAACATTGAGTGATAGAGTATATGAAAGCAACTGACATATAAATAAATAAATAAATGTATTTATTTATTGATGCTTTTGGCAAAATTATCATACTATGTTCAAAGAACATATTGAAGAAAACCTATGCAGTCCTGCCCTCATGAAGATCATAGTTCGGCAGGTGGGACATACAGTAAACAATTACACTTAAAATAATCTCACTATGAAGATGACCCTGCTGAAGGAACATATGTGTCAATTAAGCTAAGCCTAGAAAGATCGGGAAACATTTGGATAACCGATAACACTTGTGTTTTCTTTCTCCATTTCATCCTTCTTTCCTATGATTGTAGCTTTTCTCTGAAGCAGCTGAAGGCTGTTCTGCCCTCTAGCAGCCAGACAGGAAGTAATGGAAATAACGCCCCTGGGATTATCTTCACCCACCATGAGAAATGATTCTACAGCATGCATTCTTTTTCTGCCAGAGTGTCCTCAGGAGAATTAAGTTCTGGATGTCCAGGGCACCTATTTTAGTTGCCGTCCTTTTATTCTCATATCTCTATTTGCCAACAGGTGTTTCCTGCACCTCCCAAATATATCAAATACACTGCTTGCACACAATTGACTCAGAGCTGATGTTATGGGAACCCAAACCAAGAGAACTCATCTCTCAAACTCGTCTGTATCCCAAAGCACTTATATCTCCCCAAATTGGGTGCAAATGTGGCCTAAAATGCAAGAACAGACTTCCAGGACTAGATTGGTCGTACAAGGTATGATATGAAGCAGGACATTCTGAAAGGTCAAGGAAGCACCATTGAAAGTACACCAAGAACACAACAGGTATGAACTGGGATTGTAATGGGCAAACTAAGATGCATGGTCAGCCTGTTTGGAGAATGTTTAACTCTTCCAGAAAGACATAAAGGCAGCGTTCTGGTGGCTAACTCATGAAGTCTGGGCACTCCTCAAGAGAAAGCAGCTCATCTGTCAAAAACTCGAGACTTATCTGTCATTCTCAGAGCCAACAGAGCAGCAGCCTCCCATGATGCACAGAGAAGAAGCACATTTCTACCCAGATCCCTCATGCAAACTCACAGTTTTTAAGAGAAAAACAACACAGATTTGTTCATGTCCGTCACCTCTTTGGGGCAACTGCAGCTTTTTAAGAGCCAATGGGTCCCCAGTGAATGCGAATCACGCCAGTGTATGAGAAATTGACTCTGAGAGCTTTGCCGAAATGACTGCTAATGTTGAAATCACACTCAGCTCAGTACATTTCCTGTGGGCTGGTGCTGCAGTGGGTGCATGGGGGCAGGCAGGGGGGATTCCCAAAGAAGGAAGTTTCTATGCAAGCCCTGCAGCCCAGAGAGATCAGGTTTCAGCCTCTCTTTGCTAATTCCCCTTGCATTTTTCTTTCCCCCCAAACATTTAAACTTAAATAGCTATATAAGTTCAAATGTTCTTTTATAGAGTGAAATAAACAGCTTTTATAGCCTGAAAACAGCAAGCTTAGAGATCAACTGTTCACCACTGAAGCGGGTATGTTTAAGCTAAAGAAATAGATGGCTTTCTCTTCGTTATCGTTAGCTATATTTTTCCCCCAAACTAATAGGAGGTAGCATATAAATTAGCTGACATATAAGTTGTCAGGGAAAGAAGTTAATGCAGCCTCCAGGCATTTTGCTACAAGGCTGCCCCCCTCTGGCTCCCACCACAACCCACAACGTGATTTGTGGAGAAGGCAGAATGTTTCAGAAAAAGCTGTTCAGAAGTTGGGCAAGTCCTCTGAAGGGGCCCAGGGGCTGGTCACTATCTCTCCACCTACCGGTTACTACTCCTGGCTTCTCAGTCCATCTTACACTTTCTGTATAGAATTCAGGTTAAGGAGCAATTTGGCAACCCATGGTTCCTAAAACGACATTCGACGAGCAAGTTAGGTGGAAAGGCAGGGAAGCATGGGGAAGACAGAGGTACAAGGAACACTTCCTCCCCTTTGCTAGGGCTGACCTTTTCATTTCAGGGAAAATGAGAATGTCTTGCCTTTGGGGCTCTTCCTTCACCAGGGGACTACAAAGCACCTGGAACATTCACGCAACAGGCTATGTGGTAGAGCCTGATGCTGGATGTCCCATGTCTTGATTATTTGCACTGAAGTAGCCAATTCTTGTTGATTCATTCAACAAAGAGCTTCTGGATATCTGTTAGTACCAGGTATACTGTCAACACATCATAGGGCAGCCCTCACATGATTCCGATGCCTCAATGCCTCTCTTTTCCCCAGCTTTCATTAAAAATTGCTGCAACATTCCAACACGTGCCTTCACAATTCATTCCCTTTCTCTTTCTCTACAGCCACGCTTTGCATCACTCTCTAATGTGCACTCCTGCAACATGAGGCATTTTCTCGTATTCCCAAAGTCTACCTTCCTCAAGTGACCGAAGCCCTATTCAGGCCTCCTCAGCCTGAAGGTTAATCTTCTCTTAATCTTTAGAAACTATAACATGTCTGTGTTAGTTTGCTATGGCTGCCATAGCTAAGTATCACAAACTGGGTGGCTCATACAACAGAAATTTATCCTTTCACAATTCTAGAGGCTGGAAATGCAAAATGAAGGTGTTTGTCCTTTATTTTGGGACATGGTTCCTTCTGAAGGTTGAGGAAGAATCTCTTCATACTTATCCCCTAGCTTCTGGTGGTTTGCTGGTGATATTTAGGGTTCTTTGGCTTGTGTAAGCATCACCCTGATTCTTCCTTCATTTTCACATGCCATTCTCCCTAGGTGCATGTCTCTGTCTCCAAATTTCCCACTTAGTGTAAATGTACCAGTCCTATTGAATTAGGGCCCTAATAACCTTATCCTAACCTAACTAATTACATCTGCAATGACCTTATTTCCAAGTAAGCTCACATTATGAAGTACTGAGGGTTAGGACTTTTGGGGGAGAGATACAGTTCAACCCATAATACTGCCCTTTCCATGAACCCATTCAACAGAGTGAGGAGCTCAATTCCCCCACCTTCCTGGACACATAATTAATTTTGTACAATGCCCATGATACAGCGATGAACCTATTTATCTTCAATTATTCGTTCAACTGTCTCCTGTATTGTTTTTTTTTTTTTAAGTTGCCTAAGATCATGACTCCATTTAGTCCCTTTGTTATAGGAAAGGGGTCCCGATCCAGACCCCAAGAGAGAGTTTTTGGATCTCACTTAAGAATGAATTCAGGGCGCGTCCACAGTGCAAAGAAAAAGCACATTTATTGAGAAAGTAAAGTGATGAAAGAACAGCTACTCCATAGACAGAGTAGGACATTCCTGAAAGTAAGAGGAGGAACACGTTCACCCTAGGTACAATGCTTGTTTATATACAGGATAAGAGAAGATCATTGGGAGACGTGCTCTGCTACAGGGGTTGTGATAAAGGATTAGTTTTCTTGATTACTATATTTTGCAAGAACCAATACTATTATTATTATTATTATTTTGAGATGGAGTCTTGCTGTGTTGCTCAGGCTGGAGTGCAGTGGCACAATCTCAGCTCACTGCAACCTCTGCCTCCCAGGTTCAAGCGATTCTCCTGCCTCAGCCTCCCAGGTAGCTGGGACTACAGGCATGTGCCACCACGCCCGGCTTTGTGTGTGTGTGTGTGTGTGTGTGTGTGTGTGTGTGTGTGTGTGTGTGTGTTTTTAGTAGAGATGGGATTTCACCATGCTGGCCAGGCTGGTCTCGAACTCCTGACCTCAAGTGATCCGCCCACCTTCGCCTCCCAAAGTGCTGGGATTACAGATGTGAGCCACCATGTCCGGCCAATATTGTTATCTTTAAAGCAAAATTAGGTATGCCTTTGTTCTCAAGATATCGGGATATTAGGATAGTCCCAAGTCTGGATCTGTTTAGTAAACATTATCAATCTGTTCCCTTAAGCGTAAATATCCAAAGGCTAGGAATACCTTTCTGGAAATGCAACTCAGCAGGTCCCAGCCTCATTTTCCTAGTCCCATCCTCACTCAAGACGGAGTTGCTCTGGTTCGAACACCTCTGACGCCTTCAGATGTCCAGTAACTATTTCTTGAGTAAATAATAGCTCATTCTGAATTGTCCCCTCTTTGCTAAGAACCAGAAGGAAAGCATGAAAAGTAATTTCATAAAGACACCACTAGCTACCTTCCTTTATCAGAAGGGAGACAGGGTATTTTCCTGGGCTATCAGATTCACTTCTTGTGGCCTTTTCCCCTTTAAAGTCATTATTCTTCCACCCATCTCTCCTGCTCTTTCTGTTTTCCTTTTTATTTCTTTCTAACTCTCTTTACTTCCAGCTGCCACCAAGAAACTTACTACATATGCCCCTGATATGTGCTGAATCTAAACAGTTATTGTCATGAGGTTGAGGGAAGTGCGGAAAAGTAAGAGTTTATCAAAGTTTTCCTAATACAATTTATAGGCTGTCAGCAGTTGTTTATGCCTTCATATTAATTCTGGGATGTATATTTATTTTATTCTGATGATATAATATGATGCATAATTGCTTTTGAGAGTTTAGAATTCCTTTTATCAAAATGTGGGGCTTGAGTCATGAATCCTAATGCCTGGCTGCCAACAGGCTTTTGTTATTCTGAGAAGGATGTTTCAAGTTTCTTCTTATTTGGGAGAGAAAGTTTCACATCCTAGTGAGTTCATAAAAATGGAGAGAGTGTTTGATCTTGATCTTGCAGCAGGTTTTCTGAGAAGTTCTTAGTTGGGGCTACATGGACTACACATGGCAAAGTTTGAAGTGCTTGCAGATCTATACCCCTTCATTTGGACATGATTCTCCCAGTCCATTCCTAAAGAAGGAAGCTAAGGAGCCATGTGTATACCGGATGACTGCTCGTTGGTCCTACCTGAAAAATTCATGGGCAGGTACCTGACTGAAGAGAAGCCAATCATCCTTGCTCTTGAAAATGTAAACTAAGCCTCACAAAATGTGCTGCAAGATTGAGATTGACGCTGGATCAATAAAGTAATATAAGGTTAGAGCCAGGGTTGCCACCACAAACCATAGACAAATGCAAGTTCTAGGGAAATGGAAACATACAGCCGTACAAAGGAAGTGAGCTGCATAGAGGAGAATGCAGAATGTGTGCAGAGAAAAGCAACCACATGAAGTCACATTGACAAACATCTAGCTTCCAGGTTATCTAAGGACACATTTCCCTTTAATATGCCCCTGGGAGATCTTCTGTTTATTGTGGCAACACAGTCCGTGATGACGATCCCTTTGTGTGGACGCTCCAAGAAAGAAAGACACAGCATAGGTCTATTCTGATTTAGAGTTCAAAGTAAAGGTAATTTACTGGCACATAGTTTCCAAGAGTCTGGAATCCAGGAGCAGCTTAGCTGGGTGGTTTTGGCTATTGAAGTAACAAATGGGCTATCAGCCAGGTGTGCCTTCATATAAGATGTGCCTGATCTGCAAAATGCACTCCCAAAGTGTCTCACGTACCTGCCTGGCAAGTTGGTGCTGGCTATTGGCAAGAAGCCTCAGTTGCTCACCACATGGGCTTCTCCATAGGGTTGCTTGAGTGTCCTAATGATAGGGTAGCTGTCTTTACTCACAGCTAGGAGCCAAGAGAGAGCAAAGTGGAAACATATCGTATGACCTAGCCTTGGAAGTCACACCTTAATTTTGACAACATCATATTGGCTTGATGGTCAGCCCTATTCAGTGGGAGTAAGGACCACACAAAGACAAGAAAACCAGGAGGAAGAGATCATTAGAGGTTGTCTTGGAACCTGGATATCACAGTGTGTGACTCAGAAAGACACTAGACTAATTAATAAGAGAACAAATTGAGGCAGCATTTTTTCCTAAGCCTGTTCCCAGGCATTACCCATGTATATATGATCTATCTGCCAACCACACCTTGTCTTCCTACCTGCGTGCATACTGTTCCTGTGTTTTCAATGTCCTTCCTTTCCACTCTTCCTTAAACTCTCTACTCATCCTCATCCTCCAAGGCCCTATTTGCATGTCATACCTCTTCTGCTTAGCTCTTCCTGATCTTCCAACACCTGGCAATAATAGATTGTGGCCCTCTGTGTGTTTCACAGTGCTCACTGCATAGATGTCTTGTCACATTGATTCTATCCTGCAGTTGCATCTTGAAACAGGAACCTTGCTAAGTATGGAAGATAGACAACAAGGCAGGGATTGGTTATACAGGTTCTGGAAAAGCTGAAAAGCCAACAAGCACTGTCTGGACCCTGGCTAAGGCCTGAACTGGGCTGTGACTCCCTGGAGTCCAGTCTCAGTCTCTGGGTTAATCTCAGGACCTCCATAGAACTACCAACTCCCACTCAGGATGGCATGATCTGCTGAAGGCTGAAATGAACAGTGCTCAGTAATTCCAAACCAGCACTGGGAACATCTTAGAATACACGTTCTTTTCCCAGGCTTTCAAATTACTAAGTTGCTCTCCTCTGTCACTTGGTGGTGAGTAAATCCAGAGTGATTCCCTGGAAAGACTGAATTGGAGCTTATGTGTGGATGGACCAATGACCTCAATTCTCTCCTTCTTTTTGCTTGTTCCTTTCAGCCTCCTGACAGGGAAAATGAATCAGGATATTTTCCTCTGGAAAGGAGGGAAAGACTTGCCCTGGGCAGAACATGTGTGTGTTCCTTCTAAAGGAGAAGTGTACACCAGGCCCTGGGAAGAGCACCCAGAGGATGGAGGGTGAGGTTCTGTTAGAGGCCTGTTTAGCAAAGTCTTGATACAACTTTTTAGAGGGCTCTCCATCCCTGTGAATTAATCCTATTAACTGCCATGTGTGGCTGCTTATTATGCACCAGGCACCATGCTAACCTCCTTACCTCATTATTTCAATTCAAGCTTATAATACTTGGCAAGGTAGGTATTATTATTATCATTCCCATTTTGCACACGGGCAAACTGAGGCTCAGAGAGGCAACACAACCTGCTCAGAGTAAACAGTAGCAGTGAGATTGGAGGCAAGGAGTATCAAAGTCTGCACTTGCACTCTAACTGGAATACTATGTCGCTTTAGTACTGAGCCCTTGAGTATTCCTGATTCTTCAGGGCTACCATTTGCTTACCTCTTAAAGGAGAAGATGGGAGTGCACAATTCTTTTTTTTTTTTTTTGAGACGGAATCTCGCTCTGTCCCCCTGGCTGGAGTGCAGTGGCGCGATCTCGGCTCACTGCAAGCTCCACCTCCCGGGTTCCTGCCATTCTCCTGCCTCAGCCTCCCAAGTAGCTGGGACTACAGGCGCCTGCCACTGCGCCTGGCTAATTTTTTGTATTTTTAGTAGAGACGTGGTTTCACCATGGTCTCGATCTCCTGACCTTGTGATCCACCCGCCTCGGCCTCCCGAAGTGCTGGGATTACAGGCGTGAGCCACCGCGCCCAGCCAAGAGTGGACAATTCTTAACACCCAACACACATTAATAAGTTAGTCAATGACTGCCTCTGCAAGAGCAGGGAGGTATGAGCAAAGCCACTGTCCATCCCGGTTGGCCCAGTTCATGCCAGCTCAGTGTTCTATTGGGTTTAGAATTTATCCCACTCCCCATTACCCTGAAAAGTCCCAGTTCAGATGGCATATCCTATGGTCACCCCATGTAGAGGCCTTGTTGGCTTCAGTGACTGAAACATAGTAACTTCTTGAGAAATATTAGTCTCTGGGGAACAGTGACATGCCCAGACTGAGGTGGTAACCCCTAAACACAACCCATAATCTTAAATGAGGCAGCTGAGGGCCCTGCAACCAGAGGTGTCCCACACCTCAAATGCCGTCGAGCCTGAGGGTCCCAGGCCTTGACCTTGGGTCCCTGGCACCATGATGTGTCCAGCCCTGTTTTTCTCCCACTTTCCCTTTGCCTCTCACTCCATGCACACATGTCCCCCTCCCTTCCCTGAGTCTGGTTACTAATAATGCTCATTCTTGATGAAAAGCCCCAGCTCTGTGGGAATCACACAGTAAAGGAATGTCAGCATCTGCCGGCCTGGGTCATGCCGATGTCAGTGGCCTCAGCCCTCTCTGTGGTCACTGCTGGCCCAGGTTTAAAGACATTAGTCAGCCTCAGACATAGCCCCTCCTTGGGGGCCCAGAGCTTTGATCCTTTGCAGGATTCTCACCATAACCACATTCCAGGCCCTTGCAAGTTGTAAACGGCTATGTCTGCCCTCTTTGGAAGCCTATGCAACTTTGTGCCTCTTTTTCTTTCCTTTCATAGTTGAAGTCCTCATATGTGCTGGACATGTGCCTGGGCTCTTCTTCCTCCAGACCTCTGCCTGGCTGGCCCTTTCTCATAATTTATAACTCAACTGCCAAGCCTTCGATGCTGAGAGGCCTTCCATGACTACCTTCCCAAATTAGCCCTAGGCACACAGCTTATTAAAATTTAAATTACTCTACTTAGTTTTATTGTTTGGTTTCTCCACTGGAATATAAGGTACACAAAAAGGCCAGGTATAATGTCTGACTTTCCATCACTGTCTCCCCAGTGTCTGGCACTGGCTGAATATCAATGTTGGCAAGATCTGGATACATTTCCTTTTGCACTGTGCTTTATCTCCCAGGGCTGTGACGATTCATATTCCTCTAAAAACAATTGCTTGGTGTTTCACTTTTGCATTCATCTGGGGAATGAGTCAACTTTCTATATTTTTCCATCTGACACCTTCTTAAACTCCATGAATTCTCTAAAGTCGAAGACAATAACTCATGCTTTCAAGTGGTTATTTTATTATCCTAAGACGAATTGTTGATTGTTATGACTGAGGGGGATTGGGTGAAAGTGGGATTATGAAAATTATTGGGTTTTGAGGACTACTCTGTGCCAAGAGCTGGACAAGGAACTTTATATACTTCAAAGAAACTAATAAAATACATAGGAAATTGCTTTGCTAACAGTGATCTGGTATCTGGAAGACTGTTTAGAAATCTTAGTTCCCATGGTTTGGTGATGGTCACCATTAGTATTTGCAGCATTAATTTACTATTTCTTGCTTCTCTTCTCTATCCTTTGTTTTGATATGCCTACGTTTTCTTCATGTCTCATTGTAATTTTAGCCATCCAATAACCTGATATGTGTTATGACTGTTATAGTTACATTTAAGAGAAACGTTAACTCAAATTGACTTAATTGATAAGGGGAATGCAGTGGTTCATGTAACAAAACAGCCCAAGGGTACCCGCTTCAGGTGCAATATGATCCAGCACTTAAACGTTATAATAAGGGTTGGGTTTCTGCCTAGTTTTTCTTGGCTCTGCTTGTTTATTGTGGGCAACATTTTCTGAAAAGCTCTTCTGTAGGTCTGATGAAGAGCACCAACTGCTAAGGTTTATAGTATTCCTCCCTTGTGTCTTGTGTGCATTTTGGGAAGGGAGGGGCTTCTTATTTCATTCTACAAAGGAATAAGCCATCCTTTCCTTGCAAACTCAGAAAACATCCTCTCAGGACACAGGTGCTGGTTGGGTAACACGCTCGGTTCAGAAGTCATCACTGTGGCCATGATGGAATAGGCAGGTTGTCCTAAGCCCATCGGAGACCCTGGGCTGCCAGTCAATCTCACCTCAAATGCACAGTAGCGTATGGCAGAAAAATGAATTCCCCTGTTGGAATTTAGTACACTGTTGAATAACCCAGTAATGAGATCCTGGGAAGAAAACCAAGAAATATCCCTGCAATAGCCTACCTATAGAGTCAGGTAGGTTTTTTGAGATGCCAGTCAATTGTTAATTTGTTCAATGAAGGAACTTTATTCTAGCACCTGCTGTATGCCAAAGGAGCTGAGGTTATAGAGATAAATATGGTAGGGTAACTTCTAGTGAAGGGCCCAAAGTCCATTGTCAATTACTGTTCACCAGAACAAGGCTCCAACAGAAATATGAACTGCTGTGAGAACCCTGAGGAGGAAGTTAATATCTGGAGAATTAAAGGGCACAGAGTAGAGGTGGCACCTTCCCTGAATTTTAAAAGATGTCTGGTTTTCTTGGTAGAAGGGGTTGGGGTGAGAGTGGAGAGAAGTCACTGCAGGGCAGAGGGACTTGCATATGCAGTGACATAAAGGCTTGAACATGCAAGAGCTTCTAGGAAAGGGGGAAGCTACATGAAGAGAGAACCCAGGATGAAGGGATGAAAGAAACAGGAGGGAGGAAGACAAGAGGAGCCAAGCTGTCATAGGCTGAATGCACCACCGTTCAAACAACTAGTGATATTATATGACAAGGATTTTTTTTTTTTTTTTTCATTTTTAGACCGGGACTTGCTCTGTTGCCCATGCTGGAGTGCGGTGGTATGATCACTGCTCACTGCAGCCTTGAACACCAGGGTTCAAGCAGTCCTCTCACCTCAGCCTCCTGAGTAGTTGGGACTACAGGCACACACCTGTAGCCTGGCTAATTTTTATTTTTATTTTTGTAGAGGCAGAGTCTTGCTATGTTGCCCAGGCTGGTCTCAAACTTGTGGGCTCAAGCGATCCTCCCAAAGTGCTGGGATTACAGGCATGAGCCATCACACTCTGCCTGGCAATGGATTTTTAACCACAGATCAGAGAGAACTGGCTAAACAAACAGAAAAGAAGTTAGCTTTTTATGTCTCACCATGAAAGAATATAAATTACATATATCTTAAAAAGTTAAATTTTAAAGTGAAACTATAAAAACATCTTCTTGACCTAGAAAAGACATTATTAAGTGTTTCACAAAAGCTGGAAAACATAATGACTAAAACTGACATGTAAATATTTGAAGTCTTTTAAAATTAGCAACTAAACATAAAATAATTTTTTTGAGACAAGGTTTCACTCTGTAACCAGGGCTGGAGTGCAGTGGTGTGATCACGGCTCACTGCAGTCTTGACCTCCTTGGTTCAGGTGATTCTCCCACCTCAGCCCCCTAGGTAGCTGCTGGAACTACAGGTGCACATCGCAATGCCCCAGTGCCCACCCTTTTTTTTTTTTTTTTTTTTTGTAGAAACAGGGTTTTGCTATGCTGCCCAGGCTGGTCTGGAATTCTTAGGCTCAAGCAAGCCTCCCACCTCAGTCTCCCAAAGCGTTGGGATTACAGGAATCAACTACCATGCCTGGCATGGCCCCACAAATTTGTTTTTCAAATGGAGAAAGTATCAGCCACATACGTGAAAAGTAAGTGTTTATTATCTTCAATATATAAAGAGATCTTATAAATCAATTGTAAAAATATAGATAAAGAAATGGGCAAAGACTTGCAAAATAATAAGATTATGAAAACATATTCATTTTGATTGGTAACAAAATGAATGCAAATTAAAATGGACTATACATTTTCTAGCTAACTGATACAGTTTTTATTATTTTATTTATTTATTTATTTTGGGATGGAGTCTTGTCCTGTCTCCAGGCTGGAGTGCAATGGTGCTATCTCAGCTCACTGCAACCTCCGCCTCCTGGGTTCAAGTGATTTTCCTGCCTCAGCCTCCCAAGTATGCCACCACGCCCAACTAATTTTTGTATTTTTAGTAGAAACGGGGTTTCACCATGTTGGCCAGGATGGTCTCGATCTCCTGACCTTGTGATTCGCTCGCCTTGGCCTCCCAAAGTGCTGGGATTACAGGCATGAGCCACCACACCTGGCCTAGTTTTTGTTTTTATTTGTTTTACATAATACTTACCAGTGCTGGCATGTGGTGGGTACCGTTTTACTAGCATAGCCTTTCTGACGGACAGTGTTACAAAAGCTATAAAAATTATTAAAAATAAGACTGCAGTGTCAGCAGTTAGAATTTATTTAAAGTACATCATTAAGGATATGAACATAAAAGTATATACAAGGATGTTTATCTTAGCATTGTTTATACTAGCAAAACATTTCTATAAAAGGAAATAACCTACTGTTCAATAACAGGTCAAATTAAGTAAGGGATATCTATACTGTGCAACATTGTTCAGTCAATTAAAATTGATTTTGTTGATAAATATGTATTGACATGGAAAGATAGATATTAAAGTTTACAAGTATGTTTTAAAATGTTATGTGTATTACAATACCAATTTTGTTAAAATTTATACATACACATATACATATCTGTTCTAGAGATATAGCAATTATCCAGAATGGTCAAATATAGACTCTCTTTTTCATTTATTGTATATCTGTATTTTCATTTACTCTTTCATCTTTTTCTATCTTTTATTCTTTCTGCTAAATATTCAACACATAGTATACAATAAAATACATAATTTTTATGTAAATTATTAAGTTAGGAAGCCATTCAACTTAAATACAATGAATGTGATGTTCAGGTGATGAAAGTCTGGATGAGGAAGAGGTAGAAAAGAGAGATGGAGAAGTGAGTAGTCGAATAAAAGCTCACAGAGGGCTGGAGTCTGGTGGGTAGGACTAGAGCAAGATGGTTATTAGAAGACCTGGGCTCTGGCTGACCAGGCAGGAGCACGGGGTGAAGTACACAGTGTGCGGGGGGTAGGGACTGGGATTGGGAGGTGCTTAACACAATCTGCGTATCACTGAATGGGTGAACGAGTGATTAGATAGTTGCATGACAGACAGGCCAAGAACTCTAGCTCCTGCAAAATAGGGATAATCTTTTCTTTTTCAAAAGGTTTTGGTAAGGATTCAAACATATGCTGAATATGAGGTGCTTGCAAGTTTTAAGGGTATAATTAGATATGAGGGATTACTGGTATCCTTCAGTATTGAAGATTGTTTTGGGAGTAATTAAGGATGATGTTTTCAGAGTAGAAGACCTCTACAGAGGAGGAACTGTGGCTAAACAGAGGTTCCGTTCTTTTGTTTCCACTGTAGGCTCTCACATAATATTTGGTAACACTTATGTAGGTCTTAGTCCATCATAATTCTAAGCACTTCTCTATATATTTACTTATTTATTTGCCCAAAAAAATTGTGATACAGTACAGTTATTTGATAAAGATCTCATGGCTATTATGGGGCAGAACAGGGTTTGAACATGGGCATTTTGGCCCTTGAACTAATGCTTTCACCACTATTATTCCATGGCACATGTTGAGTCCCAAATGCAATGAAACAGGTGGATAGAGGATGAAAGACATGAGGATTAGGTAGGAGGAAAGAGGATGAACATGATAAAAGCCTCGCCCTGTATAAATGACAGGCCATAGTGAGGAGACATTTAAAAGGAGGAAAAATCATTTCCATTTAACTTGTCAAGCATGTATTGGGCCCCTTCTCTGGCAAGGAACAGAGCCCTAGGGGGTTAAGCAGGGTGAGAGGCTCTCCCCTCTCTTCCCAATGAGTTAATAGGGAGAAGCAGTTCCTAGCAGCCAAGTTTGCTCCAATAATCAGGGAAGATTCTGTTTCAAGAATATTTTATCTGTCATAAATTCACAAATAATTTCCTCTGCCTGGCTCAGAAATGTAGAACTTGACATTGCCAGGAGGACGAGGTTAACTCTCCTAGGGCCTGAGGCATCCCTGAAGGCAGGGGCCTGGCTGCCAGTAGAAGCTTTCCTCCATAGAAATGTAGATTTGGATCTTGAGGTCTGAGTGTCACCAGCCCAGATGCTTACTCTTGGTCCTCCTACCTCTGTGGCTTCAGTGCTCTGGTGGGTACTTAAGGATTCATTGCTTATTGAACTTACCCACTGATACGGTTTGGCTGTGTCTCCACCCAAGTCTCATCTTGAATTGTAGCTCCCATAATTCCCACGTGTCATGGGACGGACCCGGTGAGAGGTAATTGAATCATGGGGGTGGCTCCTTCCCATGCCGTTCTTGTGATCGTGAATAAGTCTCATGATATCCAATGGTTTTATAAAGGGGAGTTCCCCTGCACATGGCCTCTTGCCTGCTGCCATGTAAGATGTGACTTTGCTCCTCATTTGCCTTCTGCCATGATTGTGAGGACTCCCCAGCCATGTGGAGCTGTAAGTCAGTTAAACCTCTTTCCTTTTACCCAGTCTCAGGTATGTCTTCGTTAGCAGCATGAGAACAGGCTAATACACCCATAGTACAGGCCATCCTGTCACATTGCTGAAGAAAAGTTGGCCTCCAACCTGGGACAGGAATGGTACAACTTGCTTTAGGAAATGCAAAGAAAAACTGGTGGGCTGTTGTGCTAAACAAAAGCCCATATTAGGTTTCAGAAATCTCCCTCCTCAGGAGATACGAGTTGTGCATCCACCAGAAGACACATACAAAAATGCTCAAAAATGTTGTTTTGTTTTGCTTTTTGAGACAGAGTCTCACTCTGTCACCCAGGCTGGAATGCAATAGTGTGGTCTTGGCTCACTGCAACCTCCACCTCCTGGGTTCAAGTGATTCTCCTGCCTCAGTCTCCTGAGTAGCTGGGACTACAGGCATGTTCCACCACATCCAGCTAATTTGTATTTTTAGTAGAGACGGGGTTTCACTATGTTGGTCAGGCTGTTCTTGAACTCGTGACCTCATGATCTGCAAAAATGTTTAATTCAAATAGCCCCAAACTGGAAGCAACCTAAAGGTCCATCAACAGAATAGAGCAAATGATTGTGGTATATCACACAACATTGATGGGACTCAGAGATTTGCCAAGCAAAAGGAGCCGGACACAAAGAGAACTCACTGAATGAGCTCATTTATATGAACCTTAAGGACAGGAAAAACTAATTATAGGGTAGAGGTAAGAGGGTTCACTGTTTTAGGGATATTGATTGAGAAGTAGCAGGTGGGAGCCTTCTCGGTTGCTGGAAATGTTCTCTCGTGTTCTGAGTGGTGGTTACATAGGTGTCTGCATCTGTATAACTGATTTGTGGACTTTACGTAAATTATGTCTAGAAAATGACTAAGATCCTTGAGCAGAAAGGCTTCTAACGTGTTGTTTAGTGTGTTCTGAAAATATATATGGAATTTAAATGTGTAGAAGTTGAATTATTGATTTTCATATCATGAGTGATTCATTTCCCCCAAAGCCAATGTATATTATAAAACTCCAAATAATATTAATATGTTTCCAATATTTCATGCATATTCACCTTTGAACATAGCATTAAGCCCAGTTAGGAGCATCTGATTAAAGGTAATGACAGTAGCTAATATTTATATAATGCTTGCTGTACACTGGGCATGGTCTAAGTCCTTAAGTAATTGATTAAATTACATAACAAAGCTATGTGATATCACTAGCACCAGGAACATTTCTATGTTGTATATGCAGAGCACAGAATATGTAAATGATTGCCCAAGTTTGCATAGTCAATAATTAGCAGCGCTAAGGTCCAAGCCCAGGCATTCTGACCCCAAAAGCCATGTGCTTAGCCCTACCTCATACTTCTACTTAAATAGTCTCTTCTTTGCAAGCCTAACAATTGCTCTCTTTAACTCAATTACATTACATTTAGGAAACTTGCAATTTTTAACACTGGCATTAGCTGTTTAATTTGTCTATGTCATATTCAATTTGAAATAATATTATATGCAAACTGCAATTAAAGATTATTTTCCAAGTGTATTTTATTACAGGATTCAATCTTTTGAATAAAATTTTATGTTGAATCCAAAAATAAACAAAAAGTTTAGCTCTTCCAGCTGAAGTTGGATGAATAGGTTGGCGGTTGTGGAAGATGACGGAGTTGCTGTGGAGGGGAGAATGTTTGGATCTTGGCAGCTGCTCCCTCCCTGTGGACTGCACCTAAATTTTTTTCTAGGGAAGCTTTGGGCAACAGAATCAAAATAATAGTCTCAAAAATAAAAGCAACAAGATGACAAAAACAGAAACAAAGATGAAAACCTGCTAAAACAGAACTGTTGACCAGCAGACAACAACAACATATGTGTCAATTTGAAATTGGCTTTCACCGGCTGATTTGGTTTCAAAATAGTGTAGTAGACTGAATGAAAGGGTGAGTTGATAAAACATTGAATGTAGTTAACCCCAGGGTCACATGCACTTTGGGAAAGAAAAAATAGAGTTTTGTGGCAAGATTCCCCAGCCCTCAAGTCCTTAAATCAAACCCATCCACTTTCTTCAAGAAATACTCTCTGTGCTGGGATGCAATTTGATGTCCCAAATGTAGACATTCCTTAATTTTCCTGTGATCCAGTTTTGAAAAGTCTGCACTTTCAAACTTTATGTATTGACAACCCCACATTGACTTTACTGTGTTCATATTACTTTTAGCTTTTGCTTTCTTTTAATTTAAAAAATGTAATACATGCTTTAAAAATGAAATAAATAAAATAAATACTTCAAATGGCACTGAACAGTATCTTGAAAATATGTTTCTTTTTTTACCAGAATACTAGCTGTAACCATTGTAATGGTTTCCATTTTATCTTTCCAAAATTTTCACTGTCATGTTGAGTTGCGTATGTGTATCTTTTGTATTTTATATTATACACTCTTCTAAACCATGTTATGTTCATATGTTTGTTCTTATGTTTATTTTTGCTTGAAAATACATCTTACAATGTTATTCTCTATAGAGATTGTGTATTTTCCTACATGTTGATAAAACAAATTATTCAACCAGTTCCCACTGACGGTTATTTAGGTTGTTTCTGATACTTGTTCACTGTAAGCAAAGCTACAATAAACCTCTTCATATATGTGTTGTTACAACAGTTTTAAGATAAATTCCTGAAATTCTAATTCCTGGAGCAAAGTGTATGTGGATTTAACAAGTGATAGATATTGGCAAACTGCCTTGCTGTTCACTCTCCATATAGCTTAGACAGGGGCCTGTTCTCTCCACCCTCCCCAGCACTTTGTATCATCAATTTCAAATGTTTTCACCTAAGCTAAAGAAAGAGAACTTGGATGATGGAATTGGGGTGCCCTTTGCTGGCCATAAGTTCAGTTTCTGTGGAGGCACCACCTTTACCTGTTAAACAGTGATTATTTGATAAAAAAAAAATTCTAGTTATTACCAACGTGAGGAGATTTCCAGTGTCTCTAAGAATGGCGAGGTTGAACTTGGGTCAATTGTGTCCTTATTTTGGTTAGCCCATGCTGCCTAGTAGATACTTGCAGCCTACATCTGTAGCTAATGCCAAAACTGTATGGTGTATAGGAACTTCCAAACATTAGAGGGAAATCTAAGAGAAGTAACCACAGTATCACCCTGCCTCAGAAGCAAGTTTCTAAATGGCTAAGACCAGTGAATCAGAATCGACTGGTGTTTTCACAGCCAGCACTGGCACACACTTTGCATAAAACTAGGGGCCATGTCAGGATGACCTTAAGCACCTGTGAGCACAGCCTGTCCCTTGGATGGGGTAAGAAAACCACACATACCTGCAAGCCCGAGGCAGACAAACCTGCAAGCCTAGACTTGGGTGGGAGTGATTTTCATTTATAAAGTGCCTGCCTTAGAGATCATTTTAAAGAAAGGCCTTAACAAGAAATTTTTGGGTCAATGGGCCAAACTAAGTGTGGCTAAGTGACTAAGGAGAGACTGTTTTCTGATGCCTACCCCAAATTCTACTTTCATGGAGATTGAATTAATGAGATTTTACTATGCAGAACTCTGAACTCAAGACAAATCAGTAGAGGCTTACACCGAGGTTCAGAATTCACTCTGGGTTTAATTTAAGAAACGCTCTAGGTACCTACATTTAGAATAAGCTTTAATTTGCTGGGGAAGCTCTGGTACAGGGAGAAAAGCAGGACTTGATTTCCTGGCAGAGTTGCCATTTATGGGCTGTGAGACCTGGGAATAATACCTACCTCACAGGTGTTAATGCGAGCACTGAAACAGATGATGTATATGAGGGCTTTGGGAAAGCAGATTGCTATAACCAATGTGCAGGCTTGGCTTTCCAGGCCACGGCAGCCCTGAAGAAGCAGCAGGCCCTGCACACGTGGTTCCAGTTCTACCCCAGCTGGGAGGATGAAAGGTCCAGCTCTACTTACACACCTCCTCGAGTATTTTGGGGTGTCCCCACAGGGTGTCTTTGGATTCTCACAGATATGGACTTTTCTCTCACTCCATAGCATCCTTCATGTTCTTCATTTCTGCTTCTGCTCCTACTGCTTCAGTTCTTGGCACCCTCTAGTGATAATAAATGTGTGAGTGTATCTCCAGCTCATGCAGATGCTGTCAAGGCCACCTGCCACTCAAGCCCTTAGAAAATGACATCTTCTTTGGTCATAGAAGTTGCTAGTCCATGCAGCTTTGTCTCTCCCCTATGCAAATGGTATTGCTCCAAAAGAAAAGGAGCTTTCTCTGATTATCTATGGCTTCCTAACATATCACCCCATGTGCCATGTTGCTTCAGTGATGATGATGTTTATTTTTCTCATGAATCTGCAGTTTGAGCAAGGCTCAGTAGAAAAATCATCTCAGTTCCACTTGGTGTCAAAGGCAGGGGACTGAAATCATCTAAAAGCTCATACTCCCATCTTCCACAATTGATGCTAACTGAGAGTAGGAACCTTAGCTGGAGCCAGGACAAGAACACCTTTATGTGACCTTCACCTGTAGCTGGTTGGTTAGATATGCATGGTATGGTTTTGGGCTCTAAGGGTGTGGGTGCCTATAAGAGAGAGAGAAAAGGCTGTATTATCTCTTGTAACCTAGCCTCAGAAACCACACAATACCATTGCACTATATAATATTTGTTAGATGCAAGTAATTTCTAACTTCTAAGGCTGGAACATAATCAAAGGGAAGGAAATTAAAATCCACCTCTTGGTGGTAGGAGTGTCAAGAATTTATAGACATATTCCAAAACCGACTCATCCTTATACCAACCTCTGCAAGTATTACGTTATAGAACATGGGCTAAAAACCTGCTTTGCCTGGTAGTAGCAGGTTTTGAGTCTCTATTATAATATATTAATGAAATACTTCTTGCCACTTTATTGGCAGTGTTTGCCTGCAGTCCGCTTGCCCTGGGACTCAGATGTAAACTTCTTCGTGCTCCATGGGGAAAATGACACTCTTCTGTATTCACAATTATACATTTATTTAGTAAGCAAGGTTTTGTTTGGGGACTGTATTGTTAACTACTGTTGTGTAACAAACTATCTCCAAAGTCTCCCAATTCTGCAAAATGTCTAGTTCAGTTGATCTCTGCTCTGTCTTTCAAACTCCTATAACCATGGGGCTAGCCAGGGCATATTTAGCCCACAATGATAGCAGAAACATCATAGAGCAAGTAGAAGCAGAGGAGGCCTCTTGCCCTAGTACCTGAATCAGCCCACTGTGACTCCCACCCATATGCCATTGGCTAAAACAGATTCATGTGGCTACTCCAAAGTCAAGGGTCAGGAAAACGTACTGCATCCATGAAGCCAAGGTATGTGTGTGGAGACAGGGAAGGGTGCAGGATAACAGCCAATCATGCTGTCTCACTCATTAATCAATTTTGTATATGTTGACTTTCTCTGGTCCTTAAGGCAGAGATTGCAAACATCACCACCCCTGACTCCTGCCTCTATGACAATTTTGGTGGAAGGATTCTGCATTCCTTATAGATGATTTGCAACACTCCTCAGAACGTTTCTCAGTATGGTAATATGTAGATTCACTTGTAATTGATAAGATCTGGTAAATGAAATAAACCATACTTAGAGAAAATTCCATCCTAAGGGGCTCCTGTGTTCCCAATTCAAAGTCCCAATCCCGACCATGCTAAGCATTCCAGGCTTGCCTAGACACGTAGAGATGCTAAGGTGTGAACAACTGAGACTGCCAATAGAAAGTGTGTTGAGAATGGTCATTTTGAATGATACACATAATTTTTGCTTGCCTGTTCCTTCTTGAATAAGGAAGACCAAATTGGTATAATCATGCACACAAACCGTGAACTAAGGAAATATTAGTCTATTTTCAAAAAGGTCTTTTAAAATCACCTTTCTTTATGTATGGGGAGAGGATGGAATCCCTCACATGCCAGAGGTTAGACTGAAGTTCTATGTCACATGTACAGATATACACACACAGGGAAATAACTCGAATCAGGCACCCACAGGTGATTACTGCTGTGTCACATTTTCCTATAAAGGAAGCTAGTGATGAGGACTGTAGAACACAGGCCCTTGTTCCTTTTTTAAAAATTGTTATTGCTATTCAGAAGGTGTCATATACTAAGAAATTAATATAGTTATTATATTATGAAAAAATGAGAAACACTTTTTCTATGTGTTGTAACCATTCAGAAGTAAACATTAATAGCATTAATAGCATCTTAGAATATAAAAGAAAACATTAATTAATCAGAACATGCTCCTCTAGAAGTGCCTCCCCTCCTCCTTGGTCCCCAGCCTTCCCTCTCCTTCTCTGCTACGAGGCCAGCAGAGGTCAACAGGGCAGGGTTGGTGTAAGGAACGAGCACCAGTGAAGGCAAGAGGTAGAGCTATCAGGGAAGAGGACAGGTAAGCTAGGTGCCTGCAGTCTGCAGAAGGCTGAAAGCAAGGATGCTTCTGAAGAAAGAAAAATAAATCCAATTCTGGAATCTGTATCCAAGTTGACAATGACCATACGGATTAATGTGTTCAGCAGGGAGCTACTGACCTTCTAACCCTCTAGGAAAGCTTGCTTTTTTTTTTCTTTTTTCTTTTCTTTTTTTTTTTTTTTTTGCCTCTCCTCTTCACAGTGCAGGTCTGGCCTAGCCTACCAGCCCCAAAGCATGATGGTCATCTCTCAGGGGAGAATTGCTACCTTCTGAAGAAAGCCTGGCAGTTTAGGATTGAAACATTAATAATGTCCCTAGGGCTAAAGCATTCCTTTTTCCAGGACAGACTGGATAACCCATCTAGATGGTGAGGGGTTTAGGGAGGCACATTGGACTGGTTCTTATCACAAAACACTCAGTGAAGAAGTCGCTAAGACACATCAGCCAATCCAGCCCAAGTGCTAATTGGTTTGCAATTCTCCTAATTAGTGTGTCATCTACCTGGACAGCTTAGCAGCTGGCTGGAAGCCCAGACCCTGCCCAGCCAAATTCACAGTTCCCAGAATTTGGAAGTGCAACAGCAGTGACAATTCCACACCTCATCCACACGTGGGCATGCCCACCCGCACATACACACCTTCTTGCTGAGATGTAAAGATAACAGGTTCTCACAATGTCGCTAACAATCTCATTAGGCTGGTGTGAGGAGGAAGCAAGAGTGGTTCTAACTTTGCTCTAACACTTTGTGAACAGACTATACAGTTGCTCAGATTAGCTTCATCATGAAGCAAAGGCTGCAGTTATGAGTAAAAAGTGTAAAGGCGGCTTAAGGCTCTCAAATATCTCCTCCATCATAGTTATGAGACACTACGACAAGCTATTAGCCCCTCGGAATTAAGCACCACCTTCCTTCTGCGTCCCACATATTCTCTAAATAACTGGGAAACTTCTTAGAGTTCCAGACTTTGAAACTTGGGTGACATAATGGCCTTGTGTAAAGGGAAAAAAAATCACCTGTATGTCCAGCATTGATGTAAATTATTTCTGTCATAATATAACTTCAAAGTACATAAAATAAAGCTCTATATTAACTGTTTATCTTCATGATTCACACACGACTATAGCAAAAAACACATTTACGACTTCAATGGCCACAAAACAATGATATCCATTCCATTTCAACTAACAATATCAATTCAATGTGGCATCTTGCATTGTGTTCCTGAAATTAAATTGCCATTTGAAATCTGAACATGACACTGATTGCTATATTTTTACAGTATCTTTTCTGCCTGACAAGCCCATACTATAGTGCACTGTGCCATGATTCCATTCCTGTCCCCACCCCGTCACGCTGTTCGCCTGTTTGAACTGCTATGAAAGCTTTATTCGTACAAATGAATTGAAGATATTCGTTGACCTTCACTTAGAATGAACACCTTATTTATTCAGTGAGATTGCTCATCTTTTTTTTAAAGTCTTTTGGTGGGGCAGGGTGCTGGGCTTCTTGCATTAAAACGCAAATGCGGGGTGGAGCAAGATGGCCGAATAGGAACAGCTCCAGTCTCCAACTCCCAGCGCGAGCGACACAGAAGACCGGTGATTTCTGCATTTTCAACTGAGGTACTGGGTTCATCTCACTGGGGAGTGCCGGACGATCGGTGCTGGTCAGCTGCTGCAGCCCGACCAGCGAGAGCTGAAGCAGGGCGAGGCATTGCCTCACCTGGGAAGCGCAAGGGGGAAGGGAATCCCTTTTCCTAGCCAGGGGAACTGAGACACACAACACCTGGAAAATCGGGTAACTCCCACCCCAATACTGCGCTTTAAGCAAACAGGCACACCAGGAGATCATATCCCACACCTGGCCGGGAGGGTCCCACACCCAAGGAGCCTCCCTCATTGCTAGCACAGCAGTCTGTGATCTACTGGCAAGGCAGCAGCGAGGCTGGGGGAGGGGCGCCCGCCATTGCTGAGGCTTAAGTAGGTAAACAAAGCTGCTGGGAAGCTCGAACTGGGTGGAGCGCACAGCAGCTCAAGGAAACCTGCCTGTCTCTCTAGACTCCACCCCTGGGGACAGGGCAATAACAAACACAGCCGAAACCTCTGCACACGCAAACGACTCTGTCTGACAGCTTTGAAGAGAGCAGTGGATCTCCCAACACGGAGGTTGAGATCTGAGAAGGGACAGACTCCCTGCTCAAGTGGGTCCCTGACCCCTGAGTAGCCTAACTGGGAGACATCCCCCACTAGGGGCAGTCTGACACCCCACACCTCACAGGGTGGAGTACACCCCTGAGAGGAAGCTTCCAAAGCAAGAATCAGACAGGTACACTCGCTGTTCAGCAATATTCTATCTTCTGCAGCCTCTGCTGCTGATACCCAGGCAAACAGGGTCTGGAGTGGACCTCAAGCAATCTCCAACAGACCTACAGCTGAGGGTCCTGACTGTTAGAAGGAAAACTATCAAACAGGAAGGACACCTACACCAAAACCCCATCAGTACATCACCATCATCAAAGACCAGAGGCAGATAAAACCACAAAGATGGGGAAAAAGCAGGGCAGAAAAGCTGGAAATTCAAAAAATAAGAGCGCATCTCCCCCGGCAAAGGAGCGCAGCTCATCGCCAGCAACGGATCAAAGCTGGACGGAGAATGACTTTGACGAGATGAGAGAAGAAGGCTTCAGTCCATCAAATTTCTCAGAGCTAAAGGAGGAATTACGTACCCAGCGCAAAGAAACTAAAAATCTTGAAAAAAAAGTGGAAGAATTGATGGCTAGAGTAATTAATGCAGAGAAGGTCATAAACGAAATGAAAGAGATGAAAACCATGACACGAGAAATACGTGACAAATGCACAAGCTTCAGTAACCGACTCGATCAACTGGAAGAGAGTATCTGCGATTGAGGATCAAATGAATGAAATGAAGCGAGAAGAGAAACCAAAAGAAAAAAGAAGAAAAAGAAATGAACAAAGCCTGCAAGAAGTATGGGATTATGTGAAAAGACCAAATCTACGTCTGATTGGGGTGCCTGAAAGTGAGGGGGAAAATGGAACCAAGTTGGAAAACACTCTTCAGGATATCATCCAGGAGAACTTCCCCAACCTAGTAGGCCAGGCCAACATTGAAATCCAGGAAATACAGAGAACGCCACAAAGATACTCCTCGAGAAGAGCAACTCCAAGACACATAATTGCCAGATTCACCAAAGTTGAAATGAAGGAAAAAATCTTAAGGGCAGCCAGAGAGAAAGGTCGGGTTACCCACAAAGGGAAGCCCATCAGACTAACAGCAGATCTCTCGGCAGAAACTCTACAAGCCAGAAGAGAGTGGGGGCCAATATTCAACATTCTTAAAGAAAAGAATTTTAAACCCAGAATTTCATATCCAGCCAAACTAAGTTTCATAAGTGAAGGAGAAATAAAATCCTTTACAGATAAGCAAATGCTTAGAGATTTTGTCACCACTAGGCCTGCCTTACAAGAGACCCTGAAGGAAGCACTAAACATGGAAAGGAACAACCGGTACCAGCCATTGCAAAAACATGCCAAAATGTAAAGACCATCGAGGCTAGGAAGAAACTGCATCAACTAACGAGCAAAATAACCAGTTAATATCATAATGGCAGGATCAAGTTCACACATAACAATCTTAACCTTAAATGTAAATGGACTAAATGCTCCAATTAAAAGACACAGACTGGCAAACTGGATAAAGAGTCAAGACCCATCAGTCTGCTGTATTCAGGAGACCCATCTCGCACGCAGAGACATACATAGGCTCAAAATAAAGGGATGGAGGAAGATTTACCAAGCAAATGGAGAACAAAAAAAAGCGGGGGTTGCAATACTAGTCTCTGATAAAACAGACTTTAAACCATCAAAGATCAAAAGAGACAAAGAAGGCCATTACATAATGGTAAAGGGATCAATTCAACAGGAAGAGCTAACTATCCTAAATATATATGCACCCAATACAGGAGCACCCAGATTCATAAAGCAAGTCCTTAGAGACTTACAAAGAGACTTAGACTCCCATACAATAATAATGGGAGACTTCAACACTCCACTGTCAACATTAGACAGATCAACGAGACAGAAAGTTAACAAGGATATCCAGGAATTGAACTCATCTCTGCAGCAAGCAGACCTAATAGACATCTATAGAACTCTCCACCCCAAATCAACAGAATATACATTCTTCTCAGCACCACATCATACTTACTCCAAAATCGACCACGTAATTGGAAGTAAAGCACTCCTCAGCAAATGTACAAGAACAGAAATTATAACAAACTGTCTCTCAGACCACAGTGCAATCAAACTAGAACTCAGGACTAAGAAACTCAATCAAAACCGCTCAACTACATGGAAACTGAACAATCTGCTTCTGAATGACTACTGGGTACAAAACGAAATGAAGGCAGAAATAAAGATGTTCTTTGAAACCAATGAGAACAAAGATACAACATACCAGAATCTCTGGGACACATTTAAAGCAGTGTGTAGAGGGAAATTTATAGCACTAAATGCCCACAAGAGAAAGCAGGAAAGATCTAAAATTGACAATCTAACATCACAATTAAAAGAACCTGAGAAGCAAGAGCAAACACATTCGAAAGCTAGCAGAAGGCTAGAAATAACTAAGATCAGAGCAGAACTGAAGGAGATAGAGACACAAAAAACTCTCCAAAAAATCAATGAATCCAGGAGTTGGTTTTTTGAAAAGATCAACAAAATTGACAGACCACTAGCAAGACTAATAAAGAAGAAAAGAGAGAAGAATCAAATCGATGCAATAAAAAATGATAAAGGGGATATCACCACCGACCCCACAGAAATACAAACTACCATCAGAGAATACTATAAACACCTCTACGCAAATAAACTGGAAAATCTAGAAGAAATGGATAATTTCCTGGACACTTACACTCTTCCAAGACTAAACCAGGAAGAAGTTGAATCCCTGAATAGACCAATAGCAGGCTCTGAAATTGAGGCAATAATTAATAGCCTACCAACCAAAAAAAGTCCAGGACCAGATGGATTCACAGCTGAATTCTACCAGAGGTACAAGGAGGAGTTGGTACCATTCCTTCTGAAACTATTCCAATCAATAGAAAAAGAGGGAATCCTCCCTAACTCATTTTATGAGGCCAACATCATCCTGATACCAAAGCCTGGCAGAGACACAACAAAAAAAGAGAATTTTAGACCAATATCCCTGATGAACATCGATGCAAAAATCCTCAATAAAATACTGGCAAACCGGATTCAGCAACACATCAAAAAGCTTATCCACCATGATCAAGTGGGCTTCATCCCTGGGATGCAAGGCTGGTTCAACATTCGCAAATCAATAAACATAATCCAGCATATAAACAGAACCAAAGACAAGAACCACATGATTATCTCAATAGATGCAGAAAAGGCTTTTGACAAAATTCAACAGCCCTTCATGCTAAAAACGCTCAATAAATTCGGTATTGATGGAACGTACCTCAAAATAATAAGAGCTATTTATGAAAAACCCACAGCCAATATCATACTGAATGGGCAAAAACTGGAAAAATTCCCTTTGAAAACTGGCACAAGACAGGGATGCCCTCTCTCACCACTCCTATTCAACATAGTGTTGGAAGTTCTGGCTAGGGCAATTAGGCAAGAGAAAGAAATCAAGGGTATTCAGTTAGGAAAAGAAGAAGTCAAACTGTCCCTGTTTGCAGATGACATGATTGTATATTTAGAAAACCCCATTGTCTCAGCCCAAAATCTCCTTAAGCTGATAAGCAACTTCAGCAAAGTCTCAGGATACAAAATTAATGTGCAAAAATCACAAGCATTCTTATACACCAGTAACAGACAAACAGAAAGCCAAATCAGGAATGAACTTCCATTCACAATTGCTTCAAAGAGAATCAAATACCTAGGAATCCAACTTACAAGGGATGTAAAGGACCTCTTCAAGGAGAACTACAAACCACTGCTCAGTGAAATAAAAGAGGACACAAACAAATGGAAGAACATACCAGGCTCATGGATAGGAAGAATCAATATTGTGAAAATGGCCATACTGCCCAAGGTAATTTATAGATTCAATGCCATCCCCATCAAGCTACCAATGAGTTTCTTCACAGAATTGGAAAAAACTGCTTTAAAGTTCATATGGAACCAAAAAAGAGCCCGCATCTCCAAGACAATCCTAAGTCAAAAGAACAAAGCTGGAGGCATCACGCTACCTGACTTCAAACTATACTACAAGGCTACAGTAACCAAAACAGCATGGTACTGGTACCAAAACAGAGATATAGACCAATGGAACAGAACAGAGTCCTCAGAAATAATACCACACATCTACAGCCATCTGATCTTTGACAAACCTGAGAGAAACAAGAAATGGGGAAAGGATTCCCTATTTAATAAATGGTGCTGGGAAAATTGGCTAGCCATAAGTAGAAAGCTGAAACTGGATCCTTTCCTTACTCCTTATACGAAAATTAATTCAAGATGGATTAGAGACTTAAATGTTAGACCTAATACCATAAAAATCCTAGAGGAAAACCTAGGTAGTACCATTCAGGACATAGGCATGGGCAAAGACTTCATGTCTAAACACCAAAAGCAACGGCAGCAAAAGCCAAAATTGACAAATGGGATCTCATTAAATTAAAGAGCTTCTGCACAGCAAAAGAAACTACCATCAGAGTGAACAGGCAACCTACAGAATGGGAGAAAATTTTTGCAATCTACTCATCTGACAAAGGGCTAATATCCAGAACCTACAAAGAACTCAAACAAATTTACAAGAAAAAAACAAACAACCCCATCAAAAAGTGGGCAAAGGATATGAACAGACATTTCTCAAAAGAAGACAATCATACAGCCAACAGACACATGAAAAAATGCTCATCATCACTGGCCATCAGAGAAATGCAAATCAAAACCACAATGAGATACCATCTCACACCAGTTAGAATGGCGATCATTAAAAAGTCAGGAAACAACAGGTGCTGGAGAGGATGTGGAGAAATAGGAACACTTTTACACTGTTGGTGGGATTGTAAACTAGTTCAACCATTATGGAAAACAGTATGGCGATTCCTCAAGGATCTAGAACTAGATGTACCATATGACCCAGCCATCCCATTACTGGGTATATACCCAAAGGATTATAAATTATGCTGCTATAAAGACACATGCACGCGTATGTTTATTGCAGCACTATTCACAATAGCAAAGTCTTGGAATCAACCCAAATGTCCATCAGTGACAGATTGGATTAAGAAAATGTGGCACATATACACCATGGAATACTATGCAGCCATCAAAAAGGATGAGTTTGCGTCCTTTGTAGGGACATGGATGCAGCTGGAAACCATCATTCTTAGCAAACTATCACAAGAACAGAAAACCAAACACTGCATGTTCTCACTCGTAGGTGGGAACTGAACAATGAGATCACTTGGACTCAGGAAGGGGAACATCACACACAGGGGCCTATCATGGGGAGGGGGGAGGGGGGAGGGATTGCATTGGGAGTTATACCTGATGTAAATGATGAGTTGATGGGTGCGGCACACCAACATGGCACAAGTATACATATGTAACAAACCTGCACGTTATGCACATGTACCCTACAACTTAAAGTATAATAATAATAAATAAATTTAAAAAAAAATAAAAAAATAAAGTAGATAAGGGAAAGAGAGAGTAGTAAGCTTGGAGACTTTCAATGAGGAGGTCAGGCAGTCTTTCATAGTATGCAAGAATAGAACATAGATCTAAAGAAGGTCAAGTGGAAAGCAATATATAAAAACATTAGGTTCTCAGTAACCAAAACAACAATCATAGAAAACATTATTGTATTTAGAATTCTAATAATTTGAACATAAGAAAAGATGACTAACAGGGAAAATGTTGATGCAATTCACAATAGAAAGATTTGAAATTAAACAGACACACATGCGCACGTGCGTGCACACACACGCACACACACACACACACACACATTTTAGACCCTGCTACTTAAAGATGCATTGTTTTAAATCCATTAGGCTTTTGTCTCAAGAAATAATCTTTAGGCAAATTAATAAATGACCCCATTAGAACACATTTATGCATCTGCCTACAAAAACAAATGCTTTTAAAAATTACCGCCAGCTCGTTAAAATAATGATGGCCAATTTAGTGTACATTGAAGTTATTGGTTGCTTTGCAGTTATTCTATGTGTACCTGCCCTTGTGGAGACATCCTTTTCTTCCTCCTGGGTTATTTGGGCAGAGTTACTTCTGCTCTAAATGCATATTGCATAACTGATTTCATAATTCTATCCTGTGCCCTCTATGGTCCTTGTTGCATAGGTAATCAGGATTTTATGTAGACAGTATAATGCAACAGATAGCACATTTTCACATAATGAAATCTAAGCCTCCACAGGGGTGAATGTCCAGAAATTGCTTAGTCTTCTTCATCCTACAAAATAAGAGTTAACAATACATTTTGAAAAGGAACATAATTAAGCCAAGAAAGAAACATGGTCATTTAACACCTATCTTCGTATCATCTCAGAAAATCTTATATGAAGCATTAGTTTTTTCTCTTAGGAAACTGTCTGCCACTATTTTTGACCTGGGGGGAGGGTTTATTTTATGTCTTCAAAATATGTGTATAATTGATACATTTGTTGACTTTCCTGTTGAAACTTTATTTGGGGAGCATATTTTTGCAAAATATTTATTCCAAACATCTTCCGAAGAATAACGACTGGCTATGTGCCACACAAATAAACAACGCCAAAGAAGGAAAGAGAGACAAGTGAACAAGACATAAAATAAATTGAAGTTTATTTTATAAATATAAAAACTGAGTAAGGAATTAGGTTAGAAAATGAAATTTATAACTAAATCTAAACCTTGATTTCTAATTAAATCCTTCTAAGTCAGAGATGTATAAAAATTGGTCAATTTGCCATGACATAGAGATAACATCTAACTGTATTCATTAATATTTATGTCATCACCTATACATTTTGTTCTCTATAAAATAATATGTTATAATAAAAATGCTTGTTTTTAACAACTAAAAAAACGCAAATGCAAGTATAGTGAAATAAAAGTAAAACTAAGAGTAATGATCTTTATGACCCAGAATATATTTGTATTACTGCTTTTTCCTATTATTACCAGAGCAATAAAGATACTGTTGGTCAAACAGTCAAACAATTAACACTTACTCATTGTAGAAAATTGCACACCTGACTTCTCTCTTTCCCAGAAGATTCCTTTACTCTGCATGTACATTGCCCCCTAGAAGCCTTCCAGATGCCTCTCAATATTAGGGTGAATACATCTCAGACTGGCATTACAATTCTTCCTACATTTGTGCAACTATACTTTTTGTAAGTTTTTTGTTTTTTTTTTCAAAGGAAAGCTTGCAAAGCCCTATGTTTATATAATGTAACCTAGGACAGGCTAAAGTTGTCAAGAAAATGAGACCCTTTGATGAAATGTCTAAATTTGCCAATACATGCCTGGAAAATAAGGCAGTCAATATTAGGATCTTCTTCAATGTATAGAAAAGTCTAGAGAGGCTAAGCCCTTTAGGAGAAGCTAGGTGTTTGCTCTGAACAAGGGCCAAGACTAGGATAATAAGTCACTCAGCCATAAAATTTAAGGAGGTGTCAAGAAACTCTGTAATCACGGTAAATAATAATTTAATGCAATGCATTTTTAGAAATTAAAATTTATGCCAAAAAATCCATGATGAAAATAATCAAAATTTTAAATAAAGACTATTGTTCTATTTAGCCATATTGAGCCTGAGGCAAAACGTGTGTGTGTGTGTGTGTGTGTGAGCATACACACATTTCTATACGTGTTTTTATATATTTTTCTAGTGGTTAATTTTTTTTCAGATTATTAAAATAGTTGAAAAAATATTAAAAAATGGAATGTAAGTATTAAAATAAACATTATTCTCAGCTTAAGTATTGTATATATAGCCAAATAGTATTTATCATCATTTTAATTCAGCTTCAGTTAATGAAAAGTATTCAAAATTGTCACTGGGTGAAGGGAAATTGTCAGTAGGACAATTCTCTTCATTGAAAATGAAATAAGCAATGAAGTAGATTTTGAAAATGTTGTTGATGTGTTTACTTCCATTATAGCCAGAGTATACAATTTTCCTTCTGCCTCAGGTACCAATAAGGCTTGGCACAGCAGCACCCTGGCCAAGGCAGAGGGTAGATTTAAAGATTAATTAATGCCTGGAACAGAATAAATAGTTATTAAATATTAATTGTTACCATTGTTATCATAATCCCTTTTCATACACTCCAAAGCAGAACCAGGCCTTCTGGCTAACTGTGCCAAATTCAATTCTGAGAATTTGAGGGGAAGATGTGGGGAGCAAGCCTGACAATAATAATGACTTTAAAGTCTCCAAGTGCCACTGTGACCCATGGTGCTGGCATTCAATTTGCACTATCTCCATGACAACCTCAGGAGTAACGCGTGCCTCACTGCTCCCCTTCTCCTAGGGCTTTCTGCCCCCCTTGACCACTTGGGCAGAGGAAAATTTGAATCCTGTAGGAAAGGGGAAAATAGAAATAACAAAATGTTGCAGTAGCATTTGGGTTAAAGTCCAGACAGTGTCCAACATTTATACCCCTATGTTCACCCTTACGTGAAAATGGGGATATTAAAACTTACTTCTTAGAGATGTTTGGAGAATTAAATGCCCTGAGTTTTATAGTGTCTGAAGCAGTACCCTGCACGTGCTATGCCAGAAATAAATGTTTATTAATGGAAAAAGAAGGAAGGGAAGGATGTTTATCTGTTTCTTATTACTGCATAATAAATTACCATAAGCTTTAATGGCTTAAAATAGCACCATTTTTATCTCACAGTCCTGTAGGTTTGGAAGTCCAGGTGGGCTCAATAGGTTTCTCTGCTGAGTATTTTGCAAAGCTCCAGTTATAGTGTCAGCTGGGCTGGGGTCTTATCTGGAGAAAGTGGGGAAAAAGCCACATCCAAGCTCATTCAGACTGTTGAAAGAATCCATTTCTTCATTGCTATAGGACTGAGGTTCCTGTTTCCTCACTGGCTGTCAGATGAGGACCACTCAGCTTCTCATGTCTCATCATGCCCCTCTATCTTCAAAGCTACCATCAAATTCTTATGATGAAAATCTCTCTGACACCCTCTGCAGTCCTCTTCTGTTGCCAGCTGGAGAAAATGCTCTGATTTGAAAGGGCCTCATGAAATTAGATTAGGCAGATAATCTTTCTATGTTAAAGTTAACTGTGCAGTAAAATGTAAGATAATCATGGAGGTGATGGTTCATAGATTCCAGATATTAGGGTATGGAAACTTGGTGGCCATTATCAGAATTATGCCTACCACCAGATGGAAGGACAAAGTTAAGAAAGAGTAAAATAATAACATGTTCTTCAAAGGGCTAGGCTGGTTTCATGCAAGATATTTTTTCTTTCACTTAATCTTCATAACGGCATTACATGGTAAGTAATGTGTCCATTTTATAGATGAGGAAACTTCGGCTACTGAACCTCTCTCCTAAAGTCTCAGTGTTAGTAAGTCTAATCCAAGACTCCAAATTTGTATGTGAAAATAAGAGAAAAACAAATTTTATATGAAAATTAGAAAATAATTAAAGGCTTGATTTCTTTCAGGGAAAATGGCATGATCATTGAGAAGCTTATCCAAGACAAGTATCTGCTTCCATGTCTCCACTCGTCTTCACTCAAGACAACTATTCACCATATTACCCCTGCTTCCATATCTCCACTCATCTTCACTCAAGACAACTATTCACCATATTACCCCTGCTTCCATGTCTTCACTCATCTTCACTCAAGACAACTCTTCACCATATTACCCCTGCTTCCATATCTCCACTCATCTTCCCTCAATTCTTACTGATCGTGGGTCTGCAGATTTTATGCACGATAATCTATAACCTTCCCTGTGTCCTTCCAACAATGTAGCAAGGAACATACTGGTTAGATACCAGGCTTTTTACCCTAGCTAATGTGGACCCATGTTGCTGTAACAATTGTTATGTTTTTAATTCCAATTGAGAATTGTTCCTTTGCACATAACTTTGTTTTCTAATTCTGCAGTTTGGAAAATATAGTTCTGGTGCCTAAATACTGAAAATTCAGGAATTTGCTAAAGTTTTGTGGGAGAATGTTCTGAGAAAATTTAAGTGCATGATCATTGGATTACCTCCTCTACTCCAGACTTTATGTGAGCCTCAGAAGATTTGTCTGTGAATACCACAGCCATGGCCTTGACCCTCATGGAGTTGGGAGTTTCATGAGATTGTGGAACTATGCCTTGGTTCCTTTTCCATAAGATGGGACCAATAAATAGTTAAAATTAAACACAGATGTCACCTCACCAAGGACTTTCCCTAAAAGATAAAATTAATGGATGATGTAGTGATCAGTACTGTGGGTCCTAGTAGTCTAATTTAGGCCACTTAATATAATCTGTATTTAAAACTAAATCTGATATGAAATTTGGAGTCTTTAAAAACCATTTACCTATTTAACCTTTCTGTCTCTGTTTTATCCTTGTTTTATAGTTGTAATTCTTTTTGAAAAGTTCTAAATTATTCTGGAGAACCAAAAGGAAGAAGGATTTTTCCCCCTATTAAGTCAGGATAGACAGGGAAGCAATATGACTCTAGATCATTAACTTGGGAGTTCTGGCTGTCCTTGGGAGAGGGCCAGTGGCCCAGGAGGAAAGCCAGATGGGGTCAGAGACCTCAAACTGACAGATGTGGCAGTGGAGGGTTCCAGGAAGAAAGATCAGAGCTTGGCCAGAAAAGAGAGCCACTTGCCCAGATGCAAAACCCCAGAGGACTGAAGGTAAAGGCTTGGGCAGTATTTTGGCTGAGTCATGGGAGAAACTGGTCAGCAGCTAAGGTCAAGTTCAGGACAAAGAAACGCTGCACAAGGAGGCTGAGAAAGAATAAAGAGGACAGGGGAGAAGGTGTCTGTAGGACCCTGAGGACTAAGTAGTATCTATGTAATGCTTTTATTTAACCTTTTTTTGTGGTCCTGCCATATATATATAAATTTAAAAATATACCAATGTCCTGAAATTCAAAGAATACTAGAAGCAGCAAATAAATTTGCCCCATTGTGTATGGGTTATGGAGAAACAAAAACTAAAAGTTGAAGAAGAGAGAGAGTAAGAAGGAACCGTCTACGAAAATTGTCCAGTCTTTCTCAACTGTGTCATCACAATGTTAAGTTTCTTCTGGGTAACTTGCTAACTCAGAAGTAAAGGATGGTCTCAGGTATGATTCAGTTCTCTATGTCCAAGACAGCTGACACCCACTCAGTTGAGAGAGGATGGAAGGCTTTATCCTGGAGACTTTTCTCATTTATGTAAGGGGTTTTGGACCACCCCTTTATGTATTCTGGTGTTTATGTATTCTGCTGATTTTTACAAAATGCCTTTGTCTATGCTAAATTTTTAAAAGAACTATTTAAATTACAATTCATATAAAGTTTATTGACAGCACAATCTACCATGTTTGCATGCTTTCTTCTTTAAAACAATGATCTTGCTTGCAATATTTTTATAATAACACTAAGTAACTAACTAGAACAACTCGCACAAAATAATACCTTCTTTGGACCAGACTGACCTAAGCAATGAGGACACAGATGGAAAAGACATGTCAGAATTCCAACTAATAAATATAGAAGGAAAGATGAAATTAGAAAATCACCGCTTGGCAACCACAAGAGTAATAATTGTTTCAGGCAAGGATCATCAATGGATGCTAAAATTAGTAGGTGAAAGTACTATGAGAAACAAGATATTTGCATAGTCTCAAAGTATTTCCCCACAAGATACTAATTAATTACAAAGAGAAAAATAGTAACTTCACAGTGGAGAAGCCTGGCAGACACTCCTTTAATGAAGCAGTTATAGTTAACATCACAAAAAAATAGGACAAATCAACATCATGTGCCTCATGATATGATGCACCGAGAAGGATACAGCATGACTTCTGTGGTTTTTCTGCCAAAATTGCATAGTCTGAATATAATTATGAGGAAACCTCAGACAAACCCAAATTAAGAGACATTCTAATAAATACTCGGTCTCTCCTTTTCAAATGTGCCAAGTTTATAAAAGACAAAGAAAGGCTGAGGAACTGTTCCAGAATCAAGGGTAACAAAAGGACGTGATGGATTAGAGAGACATGGCAACTAAATACAACCTGTGAGCCTGGATAAGATCCTGGACTTGGAACCTGGATTTAGTGGGACAACTAGTAAACTTTTAATAAGGCCTCTATTGACTGGTTAATAGTACTGAATCAGTGTTAATTTCCTGATTTTGATCATTGAACTGTGATTACATAAGAAGATGCCCTTGATTTTAGGAAATTCATGCTGAAACATCTTGAGGTAAAGGAGTATTGTGTGCAACCTTCATTTAAACATTTCATAATAAAGTGTTGACTGGTTAATAGTACTAAATCAGTGTCAATTTCCTGATTTTGATCACTGAACTGTGATTACATAAGAAGATGCCCTTGATTTTAGGAAATTCATGCTGTAACATCTTGACGTAAAGGAGTATTGTGTGCAACCTTCATTTAAACATTTCATAATAAAGTGTGCATGTGTGTCCATGTGTGTGTGTGTGTGTGTGTGTGTGTGTGTGTGTAGATAGGTGATAGATAGAAAGATAGAATGATAACCAATGTAGTACATTTAAAAAATTTGCAGAGAATATAAGTAAAGGTCACACAGAGATTATTCATATACTCTTTTAAATCTTTTCTATAAGTCTGAAATCATTTTAAAATAAAAAGTGAAAGACAATAACACATAGTTAAAAAAAAGACAGTCTCTGCCATCAAGGAACTCACAGCCTCATGAAAACAGATGGGCAAGTCACCATAAAGAGATAAATGTAGTTGAGCAAACTACAGAGTGTTATAAGGGCATGGAGGATAGGATATAATTTCTAGAAATAAAAGAGAATAGAAATTTTCTAGGAAAGACAGTAAGTTTGAGTTAAGCAAATTCATTTTCTTCCTAGCCTTTAAGTAAAATATTTAGGCTCATAATTCTGAAGTCAAGTCAGTTTTTCTGTGTTGATATAAGAAAGGTTTTAGTTCATAGAACAATTTGTCTAAACCATCCACACATTCATCCATCCATTAACATGGCTGTAATATTGTAATATAATGAGAAATATGTATTTGGTCTCTGCCTCCAGTTCTTAGCACAGAACTTCTAAAACCCTTGTCATTTCCTGAGTTCTGTTCTGAGGCATCTCTTGGTGTGCTCTTGGATAGTGACTGGGCACCAGGAAGACCAAGCCATCGTTATGAGCTTGGAGCTTTCAGTCCCACTCCCTTCCTCTGAGAAGGGGAGTAGAGCTGCAGATTTAGTTAATAATATACTACGCCTAACATGATGAAGCCTACATAAAAATCCCCAAGCTATAGGAGAGCTTTTGTATGACTGAAAACGTGGAAATTTCCTGGAGGAAGTTCAGTGCCTATTCTTTCTTCATCTGGGTGTTTATTTGCATCCTTTGTAATACCTTTTCTAAGAAATCAATGAGTGTAAATAAAGCACTTTTCTGAGTTCCGTAAGCCACTTTAGCAAATGATGGAAGTCAAGGAGAGAGTTGTGGAAATCTCCCCTATAGCTAGTCAGTCTGATGTTCCAAAGGCCTGAATTTGTTATTGGCATCTGAAGTTGGTGGCAGGGTGGGGGCAGTCCTGTGGAACTGATCCCTTAACCTATGGGATCTGAGCCTAACTCAATGTAGATAGTGTCAGAATTTAATTAAATTTCAGGACACCCAGTGGGTGTTCTGCCAAAGGACTAATGTGTGGGTAAAAATTTACATGTTTGATGTTAGAAGTGTTCTGTGTACTGTGTTGAGTATGAGAGTAGGAAACACAATTTGTTTTTTCCTATCTCACACAATGATCATCTCTCCACCCTTGACTTCTCTAGAGTGTCAGCACAAATTAAACAGTTTTACTGTTTGTACTCAAGCTACAGTTACACTGAGCATCTCTCTTTGCTCACAAAGATCCAAGTATTGTTTATGCCCCCCTGTTAATTGCTTTGAGCTTCACCATAGGGACAAGATTCCAGGAATGGATCCTCAGCTTCATTTTACTTTATTCTGACAAATCCAGAAATGTGTCCACTTCTCTCTAGGTAGACAGAAGTAGATACCTGCTAGGTATTGAGGCAGGTATCTATGTAAGTAGAGGAAAGTGTTTCCAGTCACTTCCATTGAGTGCACTGAGGTAAGGGGATATTAGTAGCTCTGGCTATTGGAGCAAGGGATGGATTCTCAGGGGCCAAGGAAGGAGAGATATTTTGGCAGCTGACAAGGAAATCTTCCCAAGATGATGGCACCTGGGCCAGAATAGGAAGCCCCTGGTAAGTTTGAGCCACTGAGAATTCAAAATATCTTCTTATCCTCAACTCCAGTAATACTATTTCACCTCCTCCAGAATCATTGGCTTTAACTGAATTAGTAAATTAATTGACTTCTGAATTCACAACGTACATGACCTGGCAAACAAGATTTGGAATCTAAATAGAATCAGATTCTTTCTGATTCTTCCTGACCTATCTCCAGTCAGTTCCAGGATGAGACCTTCATTCCCATCACTGGTACCTTCCATAAACATTTATCTATGACCAAGTTGTGAGTGCTTTCATCTGACATGGCATCCATGTTGTACTTAAAACTAAATTCCTAAGACAATGCTTCTCTTTACTCATTCAGTATCTGTTCACTCAATAAGAATTGACTGAATGTGTCTTAAGAACCAGAGGTCAATTGCAAACCTATTGACACGTCATCATAGCTGAACAAAAGCTGAACTGAAAGTCAGAAGGTCTAGTTTGTGCTCCGGTTATGTCAGTATATATAGATAGGTAAATGGCTTCTCCTCTCTGGACTTTGGTTATCTCACCAGTAAAGTGAGAATGCTTTAACAATCTCCTTAGCACCTTCCAGCATTGTAGTGTCAATAACCAGGACTAATTGTCCACCTGAAGCCTCAAAGGATTATGACTTAACACTGAAACACTCATTCAAGGACACACATACTAATGATGGGAGCGGATGGACACTGTTGCAAGATTACTAAGTACAAGCAGGAGTGTGATTTTCCCAAAGGTAGGGAAAGAGTCTTGCAAAGGAGGTTATAAAGAAGATAAGCTTTGAGATAAGATAGAACCTGACCATGTCAGAAAGAAGGGAGGATCTTCTCAGATGAGAAAGTGATTGTCTAATTCTAATACCTGAACAGGACAGATGCAGACAAAAGTGAAAAATGGAAATGAAACATTTACTAGAGTTTCCTTGCAATGGATGAATTTAGCCTTTAAAAAATTTACAAGGGAAACTTTTCAAATACCCGTTCTTTATAAAGCAAACGACATTTTCATTGACTTGGGAAAAAGACTGAGAGATGACTTGTAAGGTATTTCCCAGGTTTAAGACACCGTGATAAAGCTCATCAAGCAATCATGTTGTTTAATACCAGACTCACTGTTCCAGAGGGAGAAGTATTTTCTTTGAAGACACTTAGAATGCTTAGACACTTGATCTGTCTCCTTTTCCAAATGTGACAAGATTTTGAGTTATTGCTTCATGAAGGAACTGGAAAACACCCTGAGATGCTGTTTATTTCTTATCCGCTTTGCTGTAAGCTGCTGTTTTAAATTCTAAACAGCTTAATAAAACTTTCCAACAATTTCAGCATTTTCTAAATTCGAGAGACCATCTTTATAGCTTTTGAAGAAAGTCCAGGAGTATTGTCACTAAGCAATTTCAGGCAGAAACCTAATTTTAACAGATGAAATAATAACAAGTGGAGTGATGTCATTTAATATTCCCTAACAACTCAGTGTGCATGTGACTAACACCCCATTACCTCACCAGCTGATTCAGAGAGATAGGTTTACATTATACAGGAAGGTCCATCCAAATGTCTATCTCAGCCACTTTGCCTTCAGTCAATGCAGAAACTGACTGAATCAGATAATGCATTGAACTCAAGACTGTGGGTATTCAGGGATCCATACGGTTTTGGTCCAGGATAGTGGGAGGAAGGCAGTGAGCAAAAGCATGGCGGTAGGCTCACATCTGTAGCCGTTACTTCCTTAAAATCAGGTGTTTGCAGACAGACATGGAGCCAAGCCAAACGCTTCCCAATGCTTGTGGCAAAATCACTTCATTCTCACCACCATTCAAAGTAGACATGATGGTTTCCTTTTTTTTTTTTTTTTTTTTTTTCAAAAGAAACCAAAGTTCAGAGAGGTGAAATGACTTGCCTTAAGCTCACTTCTTGCAGAGCTGGGATATGAGCTGAGGTCAAACTCCAAAGCTTTTCTAGAAACCCATGCTGTAACACCTTAGAGAGTGGCTGTCCTTTGCCTGGGGTCAGGTTGAGACCTTGTCTCTTTCAAACCTGATTTCCACTCCTCCCCTCCCCTTCAGTCATCTCTACTACTGTCCTCGGCTATTGGCAACAAACTCATCTCCTTCCATTTCAGGCTGTAGCTTATGTACCTGTCCACTCTTTCTTGGCCTCATGATATGTCACGTCCAGAAAGCAGAAATGTAAGTAAGCTTTAAATGGCTGATCTTGGCAACAGATCTATCACAGAATCAGTCCAGAATCAGCCCATGCAAATTAATAGCTGACACAGACAGCCCAGCAGGGACTGACCGATGTGCTCACTGAGGCGGATCTTGCTTTTCAGTAGACTTCTCCACCCTGTTTCAAATGTCATTACTGGCACAGAAGGAAATGGGGTATAAAGGTTTGCATTGTGATTGAGATTTGGCAGGGCTTGAAATCCTTGAGTTAAATATTCAGATGCCCCAGAATTCCCCTCCTGTTGCAGAGCTGATGGTCCTTTTCCTCGGTATTAAAGACCATATTAGGCAGCTGCTAATACCGTACACCACCATAGGGGGACAGAACTATCTTTCCCTTTTTCCTGTTCATAGGAGATGGTGCAGGTGCTCACGAAACTTCTGCCATATCATCAGCCGTGCTTTTTGCTGTTCCCAGTGTATGAGATATAAACCCTTAAGCCCAATAAAAAGTATTTAACACCTCCATCTCCCTCGCCTGTGCCATCATAGCCAATCTATTGTACATAAAGCCCTGTGGATTTTACCTCCCAAATTTCTCTTGAACCCACCTATTCTTCCCTATTTTCATTGACATTGACCTATTTCCAACCATCATTATCTATATACTGGTTGACACAATTATCTGCTAGTTGGTCTCTTTGCCTTTACTCAGCTCCTGCAATGATCCATTGACTGCCCAGTGAGCTTCTCAAAATGAACATTCTCGTTTTGCCCTCTTGATTTTGGCATTTTGGTTATTCCACATTGATGTCAATATATAAAAAACAGTAAACTCAGTAATGTGGCCTGCCCGGACCCACAATGTACAACCCCTGCCTACCCTTCTGACTATCAGACACTGCACTTGTACACACTCCCTTAGCTCCAGGCACACCACCCAACAAACTGTCTCTGACCCCAAGGCTTTGCATATACTCTTCCCTCTGCCTGGAATAACTTCTGCACTTTGGTGAGTTCTCAACTCAAATACTTCCTCAGAGAAGCTTCCCCCAACTCCACACCACTGGCCAGGTCATGTTCCCCATCCTGTTTACTCCTTATACTCTGAGTCTGTCTTTCTCTGTAGCTATGATAGTTGTAATTTTAATTCTTATTGTGATTATTTCTTTGATATTTTGTTTCCCTTGCCAAGCAGTTAACTTTTGAGTTTAGGAACCCCCCCCACACACCTTTTTTTTCTAACGATTGAATTCCTTGTGCTGTGGAAGATTGTGAGATGTCTTACAAAATTAATCTCTTCACGTTACTTTTAAATGTTTGTTTGCATAAATCAATGCAAAGAGGAAGACTCTCAAAAATATTGCTAGTTTAATACAACTGTTCTCACAGACAGGCTTGGTTCATTACAAGCTTAGGGAAGCCTTAGTCAATGGGCTAATTAATACAAGATAGATGAACACACTTCACCTCTTATGACAACCATTGTTTAAATTGTAAGTGAATAAATGTAATTTTCTACAACAAGCACTCCAGCAAATATAATTTTCAACAACTGACACTTATGTCTGAAGGTTACAAGTCAATATTTTTTGCAGATACATTTAAAACAAATTCCTAAATGTTATAGGAAAGTTCTTTGTACATTTTAGTAAACTCACTTAGACAAAAATGTAACATTGACAGGATACAGACTAAGTATAGATTTAACTTCAAATAAAGATGCGCTAACTGATATGTAAACATTCTTTAATCTTCTTTCTTGTCTTTCTTAAAACATGTAAAGCAGCATGTTGGATTCTCTAAACATTTGTGTGTCAACCACTTCCCTGAAATGCCCTCCATTCCACACTACTTAGACCTGTGGCATGCGGGTTTCAACTGTACTTTTGACAAATATTGAATCACATCATTTGATGTTTTAATAATGTATGTCCACAGAGCCTAACATGGCATTGGCCACTTGGTAGGTGCTTAATAAATATGCATTGAATGAATGAATGAACCAAACAGCTATGGAGTGACCTAGATGGGGCAGGACGACATAGGGTTCCGCATTGCTATCCATGCCTTTCCTCTGGTGCAGTTTCTCAAGGTTGCACTATTGACATTTGGAGCTAACTAATGCTTTTCTATGTGAAGGGCTGACCTCTGTGTTATAGAATGTCTAGCAGCTCCCCTAGCCTCCACTTGCTTGATGCTAGTAGCACCCACCACCCCAGTGGTGGCAAAACATGTCTCCAGGCATTCCCAAATGTTCTCTGGGGCTCATTTGAGACCACTTATCTAGAGTAGTAGATGAATAGTAATTACATGGGCAATGCTCACAAATTTTTCAAAGTGGTGAAGAATAAGAGGATAGAATATATTCATGACCTGTCCTCTTGGCACAGTGGAAAATTCAGAGACTTTGGAGTCAGAAAGTCTCCTGTTTGTATCCTAGATCTGCCTACCTATGTCTTGGCTATGTGATACTGGGCAACTTACTCAACCACCCAAAGCTCTCTGTCTATAAAATAGAGAGAACAGTAGGGTGGTTATAAAAAGTACATAAGCCAAAATACATGAAGCAATTACAGTAGCTGATGCAAAGTAAGTACTCAATAGGCCAGTGGTTACTGTCAACGTTATTGCTGATATTACTGCCAGCTACCTCCACCCTGCCTTCCTTGCTTGAACGCTGTTGTACTCCACCCTTTCCCAATCTCTTCCTCTGACTCCTAGGGCCTTGATATATATGCTTTCTGGAACATTCTATGTTACTTTCCTGAGCATTTAACTATAAGGCTGTACAATAATATACCAGCTTTGGTGCCCTGGAACACCGTTGTCTTCCCTCTGGTCATCACTTCTGACAAAGAGCTGTGTCTTCAATGTGCCATCTCTTACTAAGAGGTCTTATTGTAACAGCCATCCTCAGCTTTGGCTCAGGACACAGCAATTCAGTGTAGGCAGCAGACCTCAGATGTCATTGAGCCAAGTGCTTTTCTCCCCAAACACTGTACAGCCAGGTTGCTTGGTTACTGTCATTTGCACAGAGGTGTAGGCATGAAGAAAATTCGCAGGATAAGCTCAGAATATCACAGGCTAGGGGAAGAGAGTTTCCTTCAGTGAAGGTTCTCAATGGATTGGAGATGCAGAGAACAGAGGCAGGCAACTGAATCCAGCCTGATCCAAGGCATCCTGCTGTCTGTACAGTCTCTGTGTTCCTGCAGCTCTGACTGGAAGCTGCACTGGCTCCTCTCTGGTGAAACATCTCATGGGGATGAAGGAAGCATCTTAGGATAAAAACTTGTATGTACTTACAGGTACCAGAATGGTAAATAGCTGCCACATCCCTCTACCAAAATCTGAAGCATCTTTGAATGACATGTTAAATCTACATAGATTTTTTTTTTTCAATAGGTTTTTGGGAAACAGGTGGCATTTGGTTACTGAGTTCTTTAGTGGTGATTTATGAGATTTTGGTGCACCTAGCACCTGAGCAGTGTAGACTGTATCCAATGTGTAATCTTTTATTCCTCACCACGCCCTGCCCTTTCCCCCACGAGTCCTCAAAGATCAATGTATCATTCTTATACTTTTGGATTTTCATAGCTTAGCTCCCACATGTGAGTGAGAACATACAATCACATAGGTTGTTTTGCTTATGATTTTTCATTTTGTCTATTTAAAGAGTGGGATTGTCACATTTCTCATTGCTTATCTAAACCAAACTTAAGCTTCAGATGAGTCACATTAATTCCTCTTTATCTGATGTGCTAAATGTGGTGGGCCTGCTTTCATTTAGAATTTACTAATTCATAATTTGTGAGTGTGGAACAGAAACGGGGTTTAGGTTGACCTCAGGTCTATGTGAGAAAAGCTTTTTGGGAAATTGAAATTTTAGCAAGCATATGTAAATAAATAAGTATAAGTTGCTTTCATTCTGCAGAAGACACTATTTGCATACAATAAATAGGAAATTATCTTCATGTGTTAAAGGAAGCTGTCCAATAGAAATATAATGAAAGTCACATATGTACTTTTATATATTTGTATTTACTTATTTATTTATTTTTAAGACAGAGTCTCGCTTGGTTGCCTAAGCTGTAGTGCAGTGGCATGATCTTGGCTCACTGCAACCTCTGCCTCCCAAGAACAAGTGAGCACATCCTGTTCATTTTGCATTTTTAGTAGAGACGGGGTTTCACCATGTTGGCCAGGCTGGTCTCGAACTCCTGACCTCAAGTGATCCTCCCACCTTGCCCTCGCAGTGCTGGGATTACAGGCTTGAGCCACCACACCTGGCTGAATATATAATTTTAAATGTTATAGTGGCCATATTTAAAAAGTGAAAAGTGCATAAAATTAATTATAGTAACATCATTTATTTAACCCAATATAGGCAAAATATTATGTCAACAAGAAATCAATACAAAAATTATCAATGACACATTTTCTGTTATTTTTCTCAAACTCCTTCTTTGAAATCTGGTGTGTGTTTTACACTTACAGCAGATTTCAATTCAGACTAGAGACATTTCAAGTGCTTGCTAGCCACATATGACTAGTGATTACAATACTGGATAGTCCATTGCTGGAAGACTTAATCCCTTTTCCCTTCTTCCTCTGTTTTTCCTGTTCATGAAGTCGTCAGCATTATAGATATTTGTGTTGCTATTGTTTATCTGTTTACAAAGATAACAAATATTCAATCTAGTACATTCTCTTCTTTCTCTAGAATCCCCACTAGGAATTAGCTATTACGTGTATTGGTTCACATTTTTCAACTCCAAAATACAAGGTCAGGGGCTGTCAAGTTCAAGTGAAAAAGAAATTTTAAGACTGAATTTTTGAACATAAACACATCATGGAAATTCTGGAACATTCAGTTACTGCTATATGGCCTTTGGGGTTTACGGAGTAGAAGTTGCAGGTCTGCCACACTGAGTTTTAGCAAAACTTTGAACATGTGCAACCTGAAATTTTGGCCTACTTGGGCTTGCATTTCGGGGGTTTTGTGTACAGAGGCCATTCATAAGCCCAGCATTGTTGTCCACACTGGACCATCAGATCAAAGCACTAATCTGTTTTGAAGGAGCAGATGCATGAGCACCAAGAAATCAAGCAACAAACAGAGCTTAATTGTCTGCCCTTGGCAAAGCTCATAAAAAATATTCAATTCATGAAGTGTATTTTTGTGAACTTGATTCCATATGCAACTTTCTTGTTGACCACTGTATAGAGGTAACTAAACTACAGAAAATTAAAAAAGTTTTCATGTGAAAACTCAGAATTCTAAGATAAAACTGGTCTTCAATCATTTCCAATAATGAGGAAGATTCACGTGCACTAATAGGGTAAGGTGCTTGAGATATCATCAGGAAGCGCTTCACTTGTATTCACTGAACCTTCTTAACAGTCCTACGGGTTGGGTATCACAGTTTCATTTTAGAGATGAAGAAACCAAGACACAGAAAGATTGAGTCATAGACCCAAGGGCACACAGCTGGCCAGCATTAGAATCAGAATGTGGTTTGGCAACTCAGTGATGGTAACCTGATTCTGGTGTTCTCACACCACCCAAAAGCCTGTGGGCAGCAGGTGCCTGCACCCTGAATCCTCAACACAACAGTCCCTTGAATTAGGCAAGACATAGTTTTTTTTTTTTTAAGGGAATAAAATTTCTGCTCCATCCTACCTGAGGATAGGTGGTAGCCAGAATTGACAATCTACTAAAGTTGCCTACAAAATAAGGCTGTCAGCGTGTTGACGTGCAAGCTAGGAAGAACAGAATGCCCAGGGAAGGCCGAAGTGGGTGTTTGCAGCACATTGTCACCATCCTAATGACTACAAGTTTTGTTTTAAAGAGAATTTGAGCTGCAAAAGTGTTACTGCCAACAGGCTGCGGTTTTAATGATCTAGCTTTAATCGTGAAAATGAATTTTATGCTTGGGAGAAGTGTGGAATCCATCAACAGACTGAGTGAATTATCTTGAGTTCTGCCTGTCTAATAATCAGTGTTGTTTGTCTGTGATCTGCTTAGTATTGAATTATTTTTTAAAATTTTAATTGTTATTACTATTGTTATTATTATTATCCCTATAGGTCTTCAAGTTACAAACAATAACAAACACCACCAAAGGTAATGACTGATAATGAATTATTAAAGTCTCTTTCCTGTCCTTAGCTAATTTCATAACGTTTTCCTTAGAAACATCACCAGTCATCATATATCAGCCCTGAGTGAATTTTGATTTAATATGTCTTATCCAGTCTTTAATCCAGATATGTTTCAGAAAATTTAAAAACCAATGCAGTGGACAAATTTTAAAGATTATTTCTCTCCAAAGCATTTCCTCTTAAACTGTAAGATTTAGATATTTTGGGAAAATAAAGTCAAGTTAGTCATTGTGATACCATTACCTTCCCTCACCACTGCTTCCCTTTTTCTTGCTCCAGATTAATTCTGAACTGAATCTAACAACTCTTATACTTTGAAAATTCTCTGTTAAAGCAATTTTTTCAGAATAATGGATTTTTCTTTTCACAAATCACTTGAGTTTAAGCACTTTGGCCTGTCTACAAGTACTCTGCAATCCCCCAATTGTTTCTTGATGAACCCATTATATTTCTATTTAACTCTAAGCATGTTGCTTCCTTGGCCACTCAAAGATGTATTGGATCAAAATATCGGCTGCATCTGAAATACATCAGTGCTGTGATTTATTTGAGCATGCCATTTTCCTCTCTGTGCCTTTCTTTTCTAATTTGTAAAATGGGGATAATAATTCATATTCTGCAGAATTGCTGAAGCAAATATGGAAGATGATGGGTATGTTTAGCACAAATCACAAATGGTTTCTTTCTTTCACCAGGACTGGCTTCAGAAAAAAGGGAAATTGATCTAACAAGGAAGAAGTATTATGAAACAATGTTTAAAAAAAATTGGTAAATGCAATGGCAAATCTTTTAACATTGCTTTAAAATGTAATAATTGTAATAATAACAATACCTTATTTAGTGGACAGCAGATCATGGGGTAAATAAGATACTAGAAGCTGTAGCATGAAAGTGGAAAGTGGATAAAACTAAGTTAAAGCATTTTAAGGGTTTTTTTGGAAGCTAAGAAAGAGACAGGTTGCTTAATTTAAGACTTTGTTCAGATGATTATGCACATAAAAAAACTTTAATGATAACTACCAAAATAGTAAGCAATATATAACTTACTGACAAAGAAAAACAAAAACGAAAACATAAAATAAGCTAGATCATCTGAAAAGAAAACAGGAAATAGGATGGGGTGTGGAGTGAACAAAGAAAATACATGGTAAATAGAAAACACAGAGGAGGCATGTTCAAATCTGTCAGACAAATACATTTAAAACATTTACCTGTTACACAAAAGTAAGTAATGTGTGTGGAACTCTTAGAAATACATTTATACAGTCAGGAAAGAGAAATAAGAATGGCAGAATACAAGTTACCTTTGGATTTGAGAAGAGATTGATTGAAAAAACAAAAGCTTGAAGAAATAAAACTAGAAATTATTCTATCAGCCAGATACATCAGGATGTAGAATTACGTGACACTTGCCATCCCTTCGCTGAGACTTTTAAGTTGGTTAACATGGGACCCAGCAGTCCCATAAGACAGATTTTTAGCCTTGCTTATGAGTAAAGTTCAGACCCATGTAGACATGTCTGATGGATTGCTTGGAACTGGCTTCTGGCTGACTGTAAACATTCTACTTTAGGGTAAAAATTGCCAACAGAGAAAACCCTTCAAAGAGAGTTGCTGCTTTTCCTAAGGGCTACCAAGGATCCAAAAACCTTTGGAAGTCCCAAGGATAAAGTACCTGGATCTAAGGTGAAGCTTCATATTCTGCTGTTTTTAAAACTCGTCTTTTTTTCACTGAGGACCAGCTGTTGATCAGGCCCACAGGGCTTGACTCCTCTCTTTTATGTTGGAGAAGTTTGTTTTCCTTTTGCCCTTCATTATTGTTTGCTGAAATCTGGGTCCCAACCTCTCACCCACTATTCTAATTCCATGACTTTGACTCTGCCTTGAGGCCCACACCTCATTTCTGATAGCTGCCAATGACAGGAATATTGGCTTTAGTTAGTGTCCCATTTTCCCTTTGTGATGTCCCACAAAATGCTTCTCTCTAATTTGAATCCATCTCAAACCCAAAACTGTTCCAGGACCAGGCAGACAGAATAACTAGGTGAAGCAGGATGAGCGGAAGGGGTTGAGAGGTGGGCTGCTGGTAGTTCATCTTGGACAAACTTTTGTCATTAGTTAATAGGGCATGTGGTATGGTTTGGCTGGGTCCTCACCCAAATCTCATCTTGAATGGTAGCTTCCATAATTACTACATGTTGTAGGAGGGACCTGGTGAGAGATAACTGAATCTCAGCAGCTGTGTCCCTCATACTGTTCTCTTGGTAATGAGTAAGTCTCATGAGATCTGATGGTTTTATAAGGGATTTCCCCTTTTGCTTAGGCATCATTTTCTCTCTTGTCTGCCGCCATGTAAGACATGCCTTTGCCTTCTGCCATGATTGTGAGGCCTCCCCAGCCACATGGAACTGTGAGTCCATCAAACCTCTTTTTCTTTATAAGTTACCCAGACTTGGGTATGTCTTTTTCAGCAGCTTAAAAATGGACTAATACAACATTAAATAAATGAGGGGGAGAGAAAACTGGGGACACTGATTATCAAGATGGCTGAGATATCCCAAGAGGCTACACTCGACCTTTGACTTCTCTTGGGTACACGCCTAAGAGTGAAATTGCTGAGTTATGTGGTTAACCCATGTTTAACATTTTATGTAACTGCCAGACTCTCGTCCAAAATAGCTGCACCATTTTATATTCCCATCAGCCATGTAAGAGGGTTCTAATTTATCTACATTCTCACCAGCACTTGTTTGTCTGTCTTTTTTATTATAGCCATCCCCATGGGTGTGAAGAGGTATCTCATTGTGGTTTTGATTTGCATTTCCTTAATGACTAGTGATGCTGAATGTTTTTCTCATGTGCCCAATGGCTAATGTAAGCTTTTTAATATTGGATATAGATGTTTTCTATGAAAAGGGACATTTCTTTCCTCAGGGGGCCCACATGTCTGCCCAGGGGTATGACGTTCATTCAAAGTTTTGAGACTCACCAGTTACTCATTTCCACACTTACAGGCTAGAAAGAACAGATTCCCAAGCAAGAGGCAGAAGGCCAGAGATTTATGCCTTGTTCTCTCTTTTCTCCCTTTCCTGTCAAATGCAGCTGGACCTTTCCTGGAACAAATTCCTTCAGACAAATTCTCCACCAGACCATCAACTCAGGAGGGCAAACAAGGAGCTTGTTTTCAAGAGCTGGAGCCAAACCACCCAGACCTTCCTGTGCCAGGTGAGCATGAAGAGGGGCCGAAGTCACCCATTACTAACCCCTCACCCATGACTGCCTGAGAGGTATGTCTCAGGCTTTAACCATGAAACCTGTTTCCTCTCTCCCCTCCAAAGTCCAGCCCAGAGAGGCATGATAAAATCACTTAGCAAATGGAAAATATTTTGTGCTTATTCTAAGAAATGTGATCCATCAAAAATGAGCTGACAAGTCATTTCATTTCCAAGGACAGTGTCCACATACTCCAGGCAGTCTCTGGACCTGGAATAAGATAAATCCAAGCCACAGGCCAGTAAGGACCATATAGATAACGTTATGAGTGATTCTGTAGCATGATTTTAAGGCATCAGCTGCACAGTCAGACTGCCTGATTTCAGCCCAGCTCCCTCATTTGCTAGCTGTGAAAATTGGGTGAGTTGCTTAACCAACCCTTAATGCCATTTTATCGTTTTAAAAATAGCTATAATAATACTCCTTTCTTCATATGACTGTTTTGAGATTTGGATAAGGCAATAGGTACTTTATTCAATAAGGACCCTGGAATATACAAATCTATTAAAAATTGGTATTAACATAGTTTTGCCCTAAAAAGGCAGGTTCTTCTGTTTCTCAAATCTGACAGTTTTGTCAGACTCTTGAATTCTCATTAATAGCTCCAACACAGACTATTAATGCTGTTAGTTTTGACCAAATACATGACTCACGAATTAACTAACTCTTAGTTGGTAATCTGAAGGAATCAATAAAATCCACACTTAAATCCCCCTAAATCAACTGAACAACTATGGACTATGGAATTGGGGAGATCTGTCTAAATGGCGGCAATATCAACTATGAAAAATATTTATTTAGAGTCTGGGTAGGTACTAAGTTCAGTGAACTGCTTAGAGAGTCCGTGTTGCTTTGTGACTGTTCTAGGCAGTGCTAATTTTGCTACAATTTCCTTTCTTAAGTCACAACCAGAATAAAAACAAAGTTCTAGAAATCCCATTTATTTATAAACTGGATTGATGAAACCAGTTTTAAAAATATCAGAGGACCAGACTAAAAAAGAAACCAGGTGTAGCAAAAAGCAACTCTTCTGGAAACTGAAAATTCAAAGAAACATGGTAATCTCACTGTATTAATTTTCTTTTTCTCTTGTAACGAATTACCACAAGTGTAGTGGTTTAAAACAACACAAATGTATATCCTACAGTTTGTGGAGAAGTATGAAGTGGGTCTTCCAGGGCTAAAATCCGTGCTGGTAGAGACAGGGTACAGAGAATCTGTTCCTATTCTTTTCAGCTTCTAGAGAAAGCCTGGGTTCCTTGGCTCAAGGTTTCTTCCAGCAGGGACATCTCTACGACCTCTGTTTCCACTGCCTCATCTCCTATTCTCACTCAAACCCTCCTGCATCCCTCTTACAGAAACCCTTGTAATTACATTTAGCCTGCTCAAACAATGCAGGATAATCTTCTATCTCAAGACCCATAGTGTAATCACATCTGCAAAGTCCCTTTCGCCATGTGAGGTAACAAATCCATAGGCTCCAAGAATTAAGATATGGACATCTTTTGGGGGACCATTCTTCTGACTACCATACTCCCCTATCTGAAGAATTTTTGTGTGAAAGAGGGATAAAGGCAGAACTAATACAGATGAGTGAAAGTGGCCAGGAGGTGAAATTTGAAGAATCTCAATAATGACAAGAGGTGGGTGAAAAAGGGCAGGAGCTTTTGAGGAAGATGTGGGCTGTTTATTACTAGGGCTGAGCCTCTCTTTCTAAACATTCACTCCCTCTGCCCATGTTGGGGTTTTGATTGCATGGCATTTGAGGGTCTTTCCAATTCTAAGTTTCCAGGTCTTTGAAAATTTGGAAGGTGTATCAGTCAGGGTATAGGCTAGGCCATGCTGGGTAACAACAAATCCCCCAAATCTCAGTGGTTTCAATCAACACATCCATTGTTGGACTGCATTAGCTCTGGTCATTGTGGTCCTCTAGGGACTAAAGAGACACCACCACTGCAGACACAGTTAGCCACAGTGCCAGCAGGATAGAGCATTCTGGAGGGTCTAAAAAGAGCAACTGATACCGTGGTCCACAAGGGTCACACAGAACTTACACTAACAGCTCCTCAGCCAGAACTAGTCACAAGTCTCCAGCCAACTAAAAGGAAGACCAGGACAAAGAGCCAATCTGGAAGGCAAAGAACCAGAAATATTGGCAAGTATGAATGGTGACTGTGACAGGAAACAATTGACCCTCTCCATCAATTCATAGATTTTAGTCATAAAAGGGGTCATAAAACTCTTTTGACCCCTAAAGAGTTTTTCTAAAGGGGGTGACAGTCGATCGATTATCCTAGGCTCACTGATGTAACAAGATTGTCTTAAGCACGTTGTTCTTTCTTGATTTTAGCTCCATGGTTAGGATTTCACTTTCAAAAGCTTAATAAGGTGATAATGATGATGATAATGATGATGATGATGGTAATGAATGCTTTTTGAAAATTCACAGTGTACTGAGCATTGTACTCAGCACTTTCCACATTTATTTCTTGAATCTCAGGCATAGAGGCATGAGTGAATCACACTTCTGATTTCATAGCATACTTCTATTATGAGACTCGTACAAACACTCTCTCATGATGTGTTTTATTCATGTGTCCCCCCTCCTCGTTTTAGCAACCATAATGTCTTTGATACTATATCTTAATATTTTGTATATTTTTGCAGATTGTATAGTGTTGTTGTTATGTAGGTATTTTTAATTCAATAAAAGTATATTCATGTATACTTGTTCTGTTTCTTTCTTTCTTACATTTGGATATTCCTGCAATTGTGAGTATACGTCTCACGTAGTTAATGTCTTATAACAGTAACATAATATTCCATAGTGTGTGTCCATTATAGTTTCTTAGCTTTTCCCTTGCAATGGAACATCTAAGTTGTCTAATGTTCCCTGATACTTTAAACCAGGTGTCAGCGAACATTTTTTATAAAGAGTGAGATAGTAAATATATTTGGCTTTGGGGGCTCTAAAGTCTTGGTTTTAAGGATTTCGCTGCTGTTATACCATAAAAGCAGCCATAGACAGTGCACAAATACATGCCTGTGGACAGATTTGGCCCATTGGTCATATATGACAATCCCTAGTTCAAACACCATGGCGATGAACATCCTCTATGTGTTCCCTCATGAACTTGGGGCTAGATGTTCTCTCAAATAATACTGTATAAACAAGAGTGAGATTGCAGTATCATAAGATGTGCCCAAACATCATTAGATTAAGTATTTCTGGTTGCATCAGCCTATTCTCTTAGCAACAGGTAATAAAAATAAAAGGTTTTTGTTTGCCCATATCCCTCCTAACATTATCCAACTATTTTAGCTTTTGCCAATTTGATGGCATAAAGTAATATTGCATTTTTCCACTCATATTTCTGTTTACTAATGAGTTTCAGTATCTTTTTATATATTTATTGGTCATTGGGACTACCTCTTCTGTGTATTGCCTATTCATACATTTTCCCTTTATTCTATTTCTATGACTTGGGTGTTTCTTATACATTCTAAATATTCGTCCTTTGCTAATTTTTAAATTTGCAAATAACTTGCAAGTAATTTCTGCCAATCTGTCAGCTGTTCATTAACCATGTCCATGGTATTTATGATCAGGGAATCTTAATTTTGACAACATATGATGTGTGATATTTGAGACCTGTTTAAGAAATCCTTCTACACTCCTAGTCATAATAACATTTTCTTTGTTTAACCTTCAAGTTTCACTTTTTACACTTTGGACTTTAATCCATCTAGATATCCTTTTATTTGTAGTAAAAGGATTTCCATTGTCATCCATGTGGTAAGTCAAATTTCTCAGCACCATCAGTTAAAACTTACAGATAAAATGTTATCCACTTATTTTTGTTGTATATATATATATATATCACCTGCTCAGGTAGGCATATAACTCCCTGAGAACGTTCTTTTCTGTTCCACTGATGTGTTTATTCATTTTGGGGGCCACTGCCATACTGTTTTCACTTCTATTACTTTGTAATATATCTTAACATTTAGTGCAGTATATTGCTATTTTTTGTTTTTTGTTTTGTTTTGTTTTGTTTTGTTTGAGACGGAGTCTCGCTCTGTTGCCCAGGCTGGGGTGCAGTGGCCAGATCTTAGCTCACTGCAAGCTCCGCCTCCCAGGTTTACGCCATTCTCCTGCCTCAGCCTCCCGAGTAGCTGGGACTACAGGTGCCCGCCACCTCGCCCAGCTAGTTTTTTGTATTTTTTAGTAGAGACGGGGTTTCACCATGCACCATGTTAGCCAGGATGGTCTCGATCTCCTGACCTCGTGATCCACCCGTCTCGGCCTCCCAAAGTGCTGGGATTACAGGCTTGAGCCACCGCGCCCGGCCTTTTTTGTTCTTCTTTTCCAAAATTGACCTATTTATGGGCTTTTATATTTTTATATCATATACATTTGTGTGCATTTTTCTAGTCTCTGGATGTTTTTAAATCTGTCTGAAATTTGGGTTGTCACTGCATTAAGCTCATAGTTTACTTTGAAGATAATTGGTAGCTTTAACTATTAAGACATCTCATTCATAAGCATGGAATATCTTTAAAATTATCAGATGGTTTTTTATATCCTTTATTTGAGTTTTGACACTTTCCCCCATAGGCTTTATATATTATTTGTTAAAACAATTCCTAGACATTTTAGAGTTCTCGTTGCTATTTGAAATAGACTTTTTTTTTCTAGCTGATTTTTGCTGGTATAGTGATGTGCTATCATTTTGTGGGTTTATTCTGTTTTTCTCATATTGGAATCCTCACCTTATGAGAATAGTACTGTTATCTCATTTTATAGGTGAAGCAGTTAAGAAATTTTCCCAAGATCATTTCGTTAATAAGGAGTGTAGCTAGTGTACAATGCAAATCAGTGTTTCCTATCACAGGGAGTTTTGGTTGTGTGGAAGGGTAAATAGTGACTGTACACTTAAAACTCTCTTGCACTTGAAGAAGTGCTCAATTTACAAAATGAAAACTCCACATGCAAATATTATTCTTTGGCTATTCCTCTACTGACGCCTGCTGACTCCCATGAACATGGCTAATGCAAGACATGCTGTCCATGGCCCTGCAAATAACATTGCAAAGAGAGAAAAAAACACTTCCTTTCCAATGGGCCATTCTAACACATTCCTCCACCAAGTTGAAACCGGCCCTGTCAAGGCAGCATGATGCTCTGAATAGGGCTTCCCAACCTCCCTGGTCAGCTGGCACCTCCTGTCATTTCCCTTGTCATTTCTGCTGAAACTAGCCCCAGCCCCCACAATAGCTCCCGCTTGGAAGTCTCCTGTCTGGAGCCAGTGAGGTTTGTCTGCTTTCTTGGGTTTGGCTAATAAATTGGGATCGTGGGGTCAGGCGGCAGGGGACCTGGCACCCAGGGAGCCCCTGACACCAATTTTATTAGATTTCTCTTTGCAAGGCCCAGGATGCCATCCCAGCAGGGAGTCCACAATTGCTCAGTAACCGAGATTTTGTCGTCTCTTGTTTGACAAGGTCATTTTTTACTAGAGGAGGAAAAATCCCACATTAATTATACAAGCAAACTGGGGCCAAGGCCATTAGAGCTGGCCTCCCTCTTCTGTGAGGTGGGGGGAGAAGGAGAGGAGGTTGGATTCCTCTGTAAGTGGAGAGAAGAGCTGGGAGAGGAGTCTGGACTTCTCATACCCTCAGTCTCTGAAATGCATATGTGCTGTCTAATTCCTGGTACTCACTAGAATGTGTGTTTATCTAAAATAGACTGCAAAGGGACTGAGCAAAGGAATATACAAAATCATGCCCCACTCATTCATTCTGTCAATATGCTTTTATAAGTTGCCTACTAGACATCAAACACAGAGCTAGGCATTGAGAAAAAATACGAAAGAAACATCATAGCTGCCTTCTTAGCGGTTCTCTCAGTATCGCATGAGGGCTGGTTCTCAATACCCCAGGATTATGCCAAAAAGGTGAGCACACAATCACTCTTTTTCTGAAAGTTAGAAAATGCTTGCATCCTCCTTGGTAAACTCTCATGCCAACTCAGTCCATCCTAAACCATCATGCCATTGGATCATTTTGACATATGATTGTTGTTTACATTGAATAGGCAGGAGTAACTATGAATTTGAAGCCTACATTTGTTTTCTAAAAACATGATAACAACTACTTGACTCATAAAGACAGAAACAGAAAATGGAGGCTTTTATTTCAGAGATGGCACTGCCTTGTCCTGGAATCACAGTGAAAGATTCAATTAATCTATGAACGTTTATATCAATGTTTATTTCAATGAAGTGGACAGGTTTCCTGTATCCCTTACCTATATATCTCCATTCACCATCTTACTCTATGATCTGCTTTATAATTGGAGGCAGGCCTTCATCTTCCATCTTCTCTCACAGCTCAGCTAGGCTTTCTGATCTGAAGTCTATGGGAAGCTCATGTTTTCCTGTGTGCAGATGCTCCAGTGGCTACAACCTTCCCACACTGGTTGTCTTCCACCTCCTGAAATATTTACCTTGATACACTAGATTACTTCGTATCTTCTCAATAAAAGAGCCTCTCTTCTGCCTGTTTCTATCTCCTGCTAGACTTCCTTTGCCTGAGTCTAGACTCATTGTTTTCTACCACTTCCTCTTCCTGAGTCTAAACCCATCGTGTTTTCTACCACTTCCTCCTTCTGAGTCTAAACCCATCATGTATTCTACCACTGTCCCCAAAGCACTCTTGACACAGAGCAGTAAAACAACACTGGGAAAGAGCACATGTTCCCCACAGCATCTGCAGAAAAATGTTCCAGAACTTCAGCATGACATCATGGCTCTAGGACCTGAGTTTGTTTCCAAATTCTGCCACATCTGAACTGGATGACAATCAGCAAGTAACTTAATCTCTCTGAATGTTTTAATCTTTATCTATAAAGTGTGGATGGAAATAAAACCTCTCATAAGGAGGTTGTGAGGTCTAAGTGAGATGTAAAATGGTGACTTATTGTCATCAATAGTATTGTTACACTAGGAAATGCTTTTCCTGTCTTGCTTTCAGCAGATAACGTGAGAACCTGCATTTATACAAAGGTAAAGGCCATCTGGTATGAATGAAGCATCTCCATCTTATCTCATTCTCAATGTTCATGGAGGTACACTCCTCTCACTATCACAATTTCTTTACATTATCACCATTTTTCTTTCTTCTGGCTTGATATTTTTTTTTCTTCTTTTTGCTATAAGGCCTCCCCAATTAGCTTCCTGTCTACAGCTCCAGGTCTGCCTGGAACTCTTTTGTGAACCTTCCACAAAGCCGCTGCTTACACACTGTCCCAGCCTCAAATGTCACCTTACTCTCTTGCTTTCCTTAGTTACACTTTTCAATCCATTTGAATTCTTCCAAAAAGGCTTTGTCTGCTGAACCTTCCTGTATTATCCATCACTGTGTACCAAATTACCACAAATATAATGGATTAACACAACATGCATTTATCACCTTGCAATTTATGTGGGTAAGCCATGAGGGCACAGTTTAGATGGGCTGCCTGGCTCAGGGTGTCTGAAAGTATAATGAAACCGTCAACCAGGGTTGAGTTCTCATCTGACGGCTACACTGTGAAGGATTTGCTTCTAGCCTCATGGAGTTGATGGCAAAACTCAGTTCTTTAATGGCTGTGGGGCTGACAGCCTTAGTTTCTCTTTGGCTGTAGGCTGCCTTCACTTCCTTGCCATGTAGGCCTTCCCAACATGGATGCCTGCTTCTTCAAAACCAGTGAGAGTCTACTAACAAGATGAAATTCACAACCTTACATAACCTAACCATGGACGTGGCAGCCCATGAGTGTTGCTGTACTGTACTGGCTAGAGGAAAGTCACAGGTTCTGCCCACACTCAAGGGGAGAAGGCTACACAATGACATGAATACCAGGAGATGGGGATCACTGTGCCCCCTTAGAACCTGTCCATCATATCCTTTTTGTTAAATTACTTCCTTAATCCATAAGCTATCTTTAACTACTCCATAATAGCATATGGAAGAAACTGAAAGAGCGATGAGATACAGCCACTTCTCTTCAGTTATAAAGGAAATGGACAATGCAAGGAAGTATGAGGTAAAAATCCCTAAACTTGCTGCCAAGTGTTCATCCCCTCAGTTCAGAGGAGAGAGAAGACCTGAGGTTGGGGTTCTTATGAAAAGTTTAATGAAGGCAGCAACATTGGATACTGTAGGTAATACTCGAAGGACAGGCAGAACTCAAAAGAGCAAAACTCGTAGATAGGGGAAAGGCACATCCTAGGTGACAGCAAATCCAAGAGAAATGAAGGTGTAGGAGATGGCCAGAAAATAGAAACTATTAGGTTGGTGCAAAAGTCATTGTGGTTTTTGCCATTGAAATTAAGGACAAAAACCACAATGACTTTTGCACCAACCTAATAGTTTAATATAAATCCCCAAAAATAATGGAAAGCAAAGGTGAAAACAAGAACCGGTCAAAATGGGTGGCTGGAGATGCTGTGGCCATCAGAATCAGCCAGACAAAGACCAGGACTGTCTTATCTTATCTTCTCTATCCTGAGCTCTCAGTACAAGTGCTGGATATACCTGAACAAATAAACCACCTGGGAAATGCATTTTGAAATCAGGATTACTGACCAGGAGGATTGCAATTGTCCTGTAAGAGAGGATCACTGGGACAACATTGGGCCACTGCAAACTGAATCTGTCTGTGACTCAGTTTCCTATTCTGAAAGTGAGAAAAATAATAGAGCCTACCTGATAGGGTTATTGGAAGAACTGAATGAGGTAGGACTTTAAAAGTGTTTGGATAAGGCCTTACATGAAGTAAGTTCAAAATAGCTGTTAACTATTATTTATTATTACTATTCATAATCTACTCCACCTGGGTTTGCCATCTTTGGCTCACAGCCTGGTGTTGCTTAGCTGTTCTCTGTCTTTCCTGGCTCAGAAACACAGTGAGTTTCTCTTTCCTGTTGACCCTAGGATACCCCCCAAGGCTTCTCTGAAGGTCTTGCCTTTGTGCCTGAGTCTCTGCTTCTGATGTGGTTCTGCAGAAGCAAACTAGAGCATCCCCAGCCTGGTGGACACCTCAATGCTGAGCTCAGCGCTGAGCTTTGAGGGTGAGTGACTGACTCCCTGGTCGGCACTTTTATTGTGGTTTCCTGATTGGTTCAGGATGGCTGGGCCTTTGCTACCCCATCCCCAAGTGGATTTCCAGTCCTGCCAGAGGCCAAAAGGAGAGTGACTTAGTCATTAGCTCCTCTGGCAACAGCCTCTGGCAGCAGTTCAAGGCAGCTTAGAAAACAGGGCAACAAGTGGCTGCAATATGTATTTCAAAAGCCTAGCACACAAGAAAAGGAAATGAAAACCAGAAAAAGCAGGGATACTAATGTCTGAACCTGGAGGCATATCCAGACACCACGGGGCATTGCAGACCATGCTCCCAGGCCCTCCGAGTAAGGAATATGGAAGGGTTGTACCAGTAAGGAGCTGGGTCTGAATGGCAAGGCTGAGGCCCAGAGCCTCTCTTGCCTTCTGACATGTGCAAGGCATAAATGAATGAAGACTCTTTGTGCATCCTAGAAAATGATGTCCAGGTACACCTGGCTTAGGGTTTGTATCCAGAGCACAAGAAGCATTCCCTATTCTGTGCCAGCCCCTTGCAGAATTCATTTGATTCAAGCATGTTGGGATTTAGGGCTTTGCTGGCCAGAACCTTTAGAATTCAGCCTCTACCAAAGAATACATACATAGGGAGCAATGATCAGTAAGCTGGGGTCTCTTCCATTGATTCTGTCTTAGGTCATCTGACTCTTACAAGACAAGATGTATGTTTTTACTGACTCCATTTCACATATGTTTGTGGAAACTAAGGCACAGAAATGTTGCATAACTATTGAATTAATGTCTTTCTTATTTGTCTTCTGCCTATCTAATCAGAATAGAAGTTTCATAAGGAGACTGAGACTGTCTTTCTTGTTCATCACTTTATTGCAGGTATCTAAAATGGTCCCTGGAATGGATCAGATGCTTAAAAAACAGACTTAATGAGTGAACTTTGCCAAAGATCAGAGCTTTTGAACAATGCACTCCCAACTCTTAGTATCTACACTAAGTGTTCTCTGATTGGGTGTGATCTGATGAAGGTTGTGGTGTTGGCAGGGTCTGGGGCAAGAGAGGAGAGGGAATGTGGTCCACAATCACATCTGCCAGTTAATACTCAACTTCAGGAGCTCATAAGAAAGCCGTTATAAAAAGTGAGACGGTGGTGTTTACAGTTTGAATGTGGGAATGATCCATCCTTCCTTGAGGACATGACCTTCCTTGGGTTGATCTTAGAACTAATGGAGATGGTTCCTGCCCATCACTCCAGCCTAATTTTGTATGACCATCACTTCCTACCTGCCTGCCTCATTTTCCTTCTCATGTTCTAGTGTCAAAGATTTGGGTGGGTAAAGAATAAGAGGTGGAGGTAAAATCTAAGCATATCAAAACTATAGTTACTAACTTCAGACACTCTCCTTTACCTCATGCTATTCTTTTTGCTTCCTCTAGAAAAAGACCAATATTTGTCTGGGAGCCTCAAGCCCCTCCCAGTTGTGCTAAAAGGACTCCAACTTTACAGCCAACAACATTTATTGCAGGGAAAATGACTAATGGGAAATACAACTGAGGCCAAACCCTAAAAGCCAAAGCTGGTTCTTACTCAAGAAAAATAAACAGATCACATTAGGCAGGGCACAACCCCAAAAACAAACTTTCATGAGAAAGAAGTTGTCAGTGGGTAAATAGTATAAGGCCTCCTGCAATGAAAGCCTCATCTGATCTTCATAAGGATTCTCTGCAGAGAGGCGACTGAGTTCCATTCTCATTGTCTAGAGCTTGGGGTGCACACACATGCCACCTAGCGGGCAGGGTGATCCTTCAAGAAAGGGAAACAGTGCTGCCTTCTCTACAAAGCTGGATGGTGGCATGGACCAGGTCTGAGAGCACATGAGGGGCACTGAATTTTCCCAGCACTCTGCGGCAGGTGATGGAAATTCGACTCAGTAAAGCTGTGACAGACCTCTCCTTTGTGACACTCAAGTCTCTTCACCCTCACCTCAGTCCACACTAGTCCAACTTAAATTGGCCAGCCCTGCATTTCATTGCCTGAGGGCTTCCTCTGGCTCTATGAACCCATGCTGCCACCCACCCACGAGGCAGCCACAACTTCCAGGAATGGATATCTCCTGGGATTACAACTCAATAACCGACTAAAGGGCATAGTACATAGATACCCCCACCCTGCCTCTCCACAAGTGGGATAATTTGCAGACACATTTTTATACTGGCTCCTAAGGTTTCCCAAAGAGATTGCGCTCCAATTATGTATTGTGGTTACTTCCTGGATAAGAAGGTTTTTAGTGACTCTCTTCCTTTCCTTGTCTTGCTTCTCTTCTTCATACTGTTATTTCCTAGTATTAGCTCTAAGATAAAGAACTTGCACTTGAATCCTTGTCTCAAGGTCTGCTTCTGGGGAAACCAAACTAAGATACTGGTTTAAGAACATAATGGAATTGTTTGGCCTATATAACAAGGAAGTTCACGTTAGTTTCAGGAATGGCTCAATTGAGATTCTCAAGTATATTTTTTATATTTCAAGTGTGGTTTAGTCCAGACTCTCTACCATCATCATCTTCTCCACCACGAAACTAGAGGAGATGCTCACTGTTAGCCCCTGACATATTTTTATAGTTCAGCAAACCAAAACAAAGTATTTCTATAAAAATATATATTACGCATTTTTAATAATAGATATATTTTCTATATTAGACATAGAAATATAGAGAGAATATATAGAAATATATAAAAAATATTTACTTTTATAGAAATACTTTGTTATATATAAAAGTATTTTATACATGTATAAACAAAGTATTTAAATATATATTACATATTTTAATATATAATATATATTTTTCTATATAATATATAGAATATATATAGAATACATGTAGAAATATATAGAGAAATATTTATTTTCTATATATATTTATATGTAAAGAATATATATAGAAAATAGAAAATATGTATTTTCTGTATATTCTGCATATATATTTCTCTATTTATTACATATTTATGTTATATTATCTTATATAAATATAATTTATGTATTTATAAATATATGTAGAGAAAAGTATATATTTCAATATATAAAATCTTTTAATCTATAAAAATATATGTATTATATATAGAAAATATGTGTATATCTCTATATAAATATTTCTATGTGTCTTTCTCTATATATATATCATTTCCAGAGAAGAATTTTGATGGGTTCTGTGGTTATCTGTCCATCCTGCTGCAAGGGAGTGGAAGACTAACATCAGTACTCCCTTGGAAAACATTCGGAATAAGGGGGAAATGGTTTCACCTAGAAAATTTCAAACTAACTACAAATAAACAAACAAAAATGTCATATAACCAGCACAATTTTATCCACCGAGGTCTTTGTCATGATATTTTGGAAAGAAACCTAGATTGTTAACATAACGGCCTTCATTTATACTCCCTTACCTTCATTTGACCAAGCTCAAAGCAAATACTGCTAATCACTTATGATACTCCCTGTTTAGCCCAGATGTGCCTTCAAAACATTCCCAGCAGTGCCCAGTCATCTCCTTTACTTCTCAAATCATCTACCTTCCATTAGTTCCAACACAGTCATCAGATCCACAGCTCTGCTGATGTCTTATATTCTCAGCCTCCCTTTTCCATGTGTGGTCCTCACCTAGAATGGGTAGATGACACAGCAATCTACATAATGTAGTTGAGGGACAGTGAAATACACTTGTCAAGCCCCAATATCACTTTCATTGTCTGTCATTTTGCTGCCATCTCTCCAATTCAATTGACTATTTAAAAATGGGGTTAAATGGAATTCAAACCCTGGTTCTTGCATTGAAGTCTTATTGAATTTAAAAAGTCATTTAGCCTCTTTGAACCTTACTCATTTTAAAATGTGAGTAATAATCTCAGTCATCTTCTATGATGCCCCCCTACTTGCAGTATCTCAGTATCTTGGGAAAATTCCAGGGTAATCATTTTTTATTATCACATGAATTTACATAATATAGAGTGCAGATAATGGGTACATGCTCTACCTCTCCCATCTGCTTTCCATAATTGACACAGCTGATCAATAACAACACCCTTTCTTAATGAATTTAAAGAAATGCTCTTATTTTTCTCAACATAGGTTCTTGCCTCAGTACTGGAGAAAGAGCGGTCCTAGAATAAACAATGTTCTGGTCTCACCTAACAAACCTTAAAACACAAAATTCTAAAGAACCAAACAGTTTTCAAGTAATCTTACTCAGAACAAAGGTTAAGAACATACACACACACACACGCAAGCATCAAACATCCAAAAATGCAAACTTCACAATATCTGGTACACAATCAAGAATTCCAGGTGTGCAAACAAAAACTAAAATAATAAGAAAAAAATCAATAAATTAAAACTTCCCAGAATCAACACAGATATTAAAATTAGTAAGCAAGGACACAGGGCATTATAACTTTTCTCATGTTTGAAAAGTAAGTCGGCCGAGCGTGGTGGCTCATGCCTGTAATCCTGGCACTTTGGGAGGCCAAGGTGGGCGGATCATGAGGTCAGAAGATCGAGACCATCCTGGCTAACATGGTAAAACCCCGCCTCTACTAAAAATGCAAAAACAAAATTAGCCAGGAGTGGTGGCAGGCGCCTGTAGTACCAGCTACTCAGGAGGCTGAGGCGGGAGAATGGCGTGAACCACGAGGTGGAGCTTGCAGCGAGCTGAGATGGGGCCACTGCATTGCAGCCTGGGAGACAGAGTGAGACTCTGTTTCAAAAAAAAAAAAAAAATTAAGTAGAGACAGGATAAATATAAATATAAACCAAAATATTATTGATAAAATCTAAAATGTTTGAGAGAAAAATCTATAATGTATGTAGCTTAGATATAACTGGAAGAAACATTAGTAAACTTGAAGACTTGGTAATAGAAATGATGCAAAATCAAATACCTTTAAAAAGTAAAAAAGAAATGAAGAAAAGCATTAGTGATCTATAGGACGATTTTAAGTGACCTAATATACACTAAATTGGAATACCCAAAAGAGGAGAACAAAAATTGAGGAAACAGTTGCCCAAAAGTTTCCAAGTTGGATTAAAACTATAAATGTGCAGACTTGAAAAGCCCTATAAACACCAAACAAAGAAAACTACCCCTAAGCACAGCATAACCAAATTTCTCAAAACAAGTGATGAGTACAAACTTTCAAAATAGACAAAGGAAAAGGACATGTTAAACATAGAAGAGCAAGTTTAGGGATAACAGTAAACTTTATGTCAGAAACAAGAAAAACAAAAGACCGTGCAACAAACTTTTAAAGTAATAAAAGGGGTAAAAACTGTCAATGTAGAATTCTATACCCAGCAATAACTTTTTTCCAAATATGAAAGCAAACTAAAGATTTTTTCAGACCTATAAACACTGAAATAATTTATCACCTACAGATGGTAAAATTACACCACAAGACACAATAAAGGAAATATTTTAGGCTGAAGGAAAATAATGCAGATGAAAATATGCATCTGAGCCAGTGTTTTTCAAGTGTTTCTTATTATCATCCCCAAAGGAGTCTTTTTAGACTTTTTTTCCTGATTACCAACTCATAAAGTTTTAATGCCACAGATACACTGTATATCTGTTTATGCACTCACTGCCTGCATATTTGTGTTTTACACAGAAAAAGTAATATTTACACATAAAAAAGTATGCTGGCATCCAAGTACCAATTTCACCCTCTTGCGGGTGATGGTATTCTCACTGATGATACATCATGTATTAGTTTTCTATTGCTACTATAGCAAGTTACCACAAACTTGGTGGCTTAAAAAAAATTGTTATCTTCTAGTTCTATAGATCATAAGTCTGACACAGAGAGCATTAGGCTAAAAATCAAGATATTGGCAAGGTTGTGTTTCTTTTTGAAGGTACTGGAGGATAATCTGTTTCCTTACCTTTTCCAGTTTCTAGATGTAACCCACATCCTTCCTCCGTCTTCAAGACCAGCAATATTGCAATCCTATGATCATTTTTCTATAGACACATCTTCCTCTGACCTCAGCCTCTGACTTCAGCCAGGAAAGGTTCTTTCCTTTTAGAGAATTAGGTGATTAGGTGAGGGCCTTCTGAATAAGCCAGGATAAGCTCCCATTACAAGGTTCTTAACTTTGATCGCATCTGCAAAATCTCTTTTGTTATATATGTTAACATAATCAAAGGGTCTGGAAATTATGACATTGACATCATGGAGGTAAAAGACTATTATTTTGCCAAATATACATGATTTAAAGAACGAAAGAAATAGCGCAAGAAATATTAAGTCTGTGGACAAATATGTAAGATTTTGTTCTTATTGTTTAAATCCTTCAAGATGTAATTGGCTGTTTAAACAAAATAATAAATATGTGATGTATACTTTATAACACATATAAAACTAAAAGGTATTAGACACAATAACAAAAAAGCTCAGAGAAGGGTCAGTGGCTCATTCCTGTATTCCCAGCACTTTGGGAGGCCGAGGCAGGCCAATCATGAGGTCAGGAGTTCGAGATCAGCCTGACCAATATGGTGAAACCCCATCTCTACTAAAAATACAAAAAAAAAAGCTGGGCCTAGTGGCAGGCACCTGTAATCCCAGCTACTCAGGAGGCTGAGGCAGGAGAATTGCTTGAACCTGGGAGGCGGAGGTTGTAGTGAGCTGACATTGTGCCACTGTGTTCCAGCCCTAGAAAGAGAGTGAAACTCCATCAAAAAAAAAAAAAAAAAAGCCCAGAGAAATGAAACAAGTATACTATTTTAAGGTTCTTATAATGCATGCAAAGTATATAATATCACTTGAAGGTAAACTGTGGTAAGTTAAGAATATATACTGTAAACTATAAACTTTAAAGCAACCACTAAAATGTAATTATAGATAAGAGCTAAAGAATATAAAATGGAATAACAGAAAGTACTCAATTAATTAAACAGAGGGTAGAAGAAAAAACAAGAGAATACATTAGACAGACAGAAACCAAAGAGAAAGATAATAGATTTAAACTGAACTATATTAATAAATATATTAAATGTAAATGACCTAAACACTCAAATTAAAAGGTTGAGATTGTCAGATTTGATAAAATAACAAAACCTAACTAAATGTTACCTACAAAAAAAAAGAAAATATAAAGATGCAAATAGACTAAAAGTTAAATGATGGGAAAGGATATATTATACTAACACCAGTGAAATAAATACTGGCTTTTAGCTCTGACATGTAAAGATCTTGAAAGTTATTGCTTCAATTCTTACAACAAGAAAAAAAGAAACCTGAACAACCCGAAAATCAATGACAGCTTTTTTGAATCCATCAGCGAATTGAGGTCACAGGGCAAAGTACCACCAAGAAATCTGGAGAGATAAGAAACTACATGGTTGTGCAGCCATGACTACCTTACTTGGAGCAGAAGTAGCTGGAGCCATTAGCTGATAGTAATGCTTAAATGATAATTTTAATGAATAGATAGAATCTTAGTGTAAAGTAGCTTGAGAGTGAGGAATTCCTAGGGCCTGCAGTCTTTGGGAAGTCTCTACTCTTCCTTGGGTTTTTACCTCCTGAAAATAACAGAAAACCTACCCATTTCTCACAGTAAAGAGGCAAGAGAAAAGCCTTACATTTCTGGCAGAAGGAAGGATAAAGTAACTACTTTGAAATATGCCCAGAGCATTCTCCATAAGACAAGTCTACTTGGCAAAAGAAAAGACTTTACCAAAGCCTTATCCACTGTGCAGTAAGGGAAATGTCTCCAATTCTCCACCCTCTACCCTTCATGTCTTACCTAATAAGGGAAAAAAACACTGAGATACACTTGTGAAGGTCACAGCTCAAAGAGAGAAGCCCATTAAAAGACTGAGACTTAATCATAGCATTATAGAACATGTATACCTTACCACCCTGTCGTCAAAACTTTCATATAATAACACTGAATTACAGTCAACAGAACTGCAAGGCACAGACTATTAAAAAGGAACTTTTAGGAAAATTCAAACACAAAAAAGGAAAAAAACAATCAAGCCAGAGGATATTGAAATATTTAATACCCATAGATAAAGAAAACATTAAGCAGAGCCAATGCCTAGCTCGATTTCCATAGCAATGTACACAAGAGGCCTTTTACCTTAGTTTCTGTTACTCAATAGGTCATGTTTAATTTTCAACAAAAATATACATGGCATGCTAAAAGGCAAAAAAAAAAAAAAAAAAAAATTGAAGAGACAAACGAGCATCAGAATCAGAATCAAATATAACACAGGTTTTGTAATTATCAGGCAGATAATTTTAAATAATTATAATTAATATGTTAAATGCTTTAAGAGAAAAAGTAGACAACATGAAAGAACAGATGGGTAATGTAAGCAAGTAGAGAGATGGAAACTCTAAGAAAGATCAAAAAGGAAACAAAAGCACTATAACAAATGAAGTTCATTTTAAAGTGGTTAATTTTATGTTATATAAATTTTACCTGAGTAAAATGAAAAATGAAGAAGAAATAAAGACTTTCTTAAACATACAAAAACTGAGGAAATTTAGTCACAGACGTTCTTTGCAAGAAATATTAAAAAGCAGTTCTTGAAAGAGAAGAAAAATGATAAGTCAGAATTTTGGATTTACCTTAGAAAAGAAAAGAATCCAGGAAGGAAGGAATGAAGGCAAAATTAAATCTTTTATTTTTTATATTTGCAATTGATCTAATAGTTAACAATTTAAGATGAAAAATAGTAATATGTATTGAATAATTATAGCATATAGACAAATGAAATGAATGACAAAAATTTTATAAGGAACTGGAGGGAAGAAGTGACAATACTCTGTTTAAGATATCTGCATTATCCTTGAAGTGGTTTAGTGTTATTTGAAAATAAACTTAGAATAGTTGTCTACAATTACACTATTTTCAAATGAAGTCATATTTTGAGGAGGTTAAAACTTCAACATACCTTCTTTGTTGAACACAATTCATTCCATAGCATGAAGTATATAAGAGCTTTCCATATTATCTTCTCAAATTTTCTGTAAATATAAAAAGTGTTCTAAAACATAAAAATATAAAAAGTGTTCTAAATTCCAGTTTAAAAAAATTCTGCAATGATTACATTAATATCAGACTAAATTTCAGAGCAAGAAATTTTACCAAGGATAGAAAAAAATTGTTTTATATTGATAAAGATGTAAATTCATAAGAGACATAACAATCCCAAACATTTACATGCTGTATTAGTCTGTTTTTATGCTGCTGGCAAAGACATACCTGAGACTGGGAAGAAAAAGAGGTTTAATTGGACTTACAGATCCACATGGCTGCGGAGGCCTTAGAATCATGGTAGGAGGTGAAAGGCACTTCTTACATGGTAACTGCAAGAGAAAATGAGGAAGAAGCAAAAGCAGAAACCCCTGACAAGCCCATTAGATCTTGAGAGAATTATTCACTATCACGAGAATACCATGGGAAAGACCAGCCCCCTTGATTCAATTACCTCCCCCTGGGTCCCTCCCACAACAGGTGGGAATTCTGGGAGATATAATTAAAGTTGAGATTTGGGTGGGTACACAGCCAAATCATATCACATGCCCAATAACAAAGTTTCAAACACAAAAATCAGAAACTGACTAAATAGGATGGGTGCAACGGCTCACACCTGTAATCCCAGAACTTTGGGAGGCTGAGGTGGGTGGATCACTTGAGGTCAGGAGTTCGAGACCAGCCTGGCCAACATGGTGAAACCCTGTCTCTACTAAAACTGCAAAAATTAGCTGGACATGGCAGATTAAGTCTGTGATCCCAGCTACTCTGGAGGCTGAGGCAGGAGAATCACTTGAACCAGGGAGACTGAGGTTGCAGCGAGCCGAGGTTACACTACTGCACTCCAGCCTGGGTGACAGAGTGAGACTTTAATCTCTGGAAAAAATGAAAAAAAAAAAAAAAAGAACTGACTAAACAACAAGAAGAAATAGACAAATCAACAATTACAGTTAGAAACCTAGAGACTGCAATAACTCTTTCTCAATAACTGATAAAGAAGTTGACAGAAAATCAGTAAATGCAGAGAAAAGTGAACAATACACTATAAACTACTTGACTGAATTGATGTTTAGAGAACATTCCAACAAACAATAGAATACACATTCTTTTCAAGTGAACACAGAATATTTACCAAGATAAACCATATTCTGGCCCATCAAACAAGTCTTCAAATTATTGAATTAAATTAACACATTTTAAATTATTTATTTATTTTATTTGACATGGAGTCTCCCTCTGTTGCCCAGGCTGGAGTGCAGTGACACAATCTCAGCTCATTGCAACCTCCGCCTCCCAGGTTCAAGTGATTCTCCTACCTCAGCCTCCTGCCTCACACAATCCTTTAGGATTACAGGTGCATGTCACCATGCCCGGCTTCTTTTTATATTTTTAGTACAGACAGGGTTTCATCATGTTGATCTGGCTGGTCTTGAACACCTGACCTTGTGATCCACCCGCCTCAGCCTTCCAAAGTGTTGGGATTACAGGCGTGAGCCACTGCGCCCGGCCTAAAATTTTAAAGTTATATAAAATATGTTTTTTGACCATGATAAAATCAAATTAAAATGAAAAACAGAAATATCTGAAATATCTGAACACAAATAACATACCTCTAGATACGTTCTGGGTTAAAGGAGAAATCAAAATAAAGTACTTTGAACTAAGTGAAAAGGAAAACAATACATTAAAATTTGCATTTGTGAGATACTACTAAAGCAGTACGTAGAGGGAAATTTATAGCAGTAAGTGACCCTTCTTTGCTGCAGTACATATTTCCCAAGAGAGTATGGGTCCTTCCCGTCTACGGTCTCTGTCTATGGTTCTTTTTTGGTACTGCAACCGTCCATTTTAGTGATGGTGGTCCACACATGGCAGAGCACACCCATTCTGTCCCTTCCGACAATGACCCCCATGGCCCCACTCACTCTATCCTGACACCTAGATGTACATTTCTCATTATCAGTTTAATTACCGGTGTATACAGGACAGAAGAGATAGAGAGGATGCAATAATGAAAACTCAGATGCAGATGGCCCTGGAGCCCTTCTGCGTTTGCTCCACCCTGAGGAATTCGGGGATCACTAAGGTACAAGACCCTGTTTCCTTCCTGCTGTTAGGAATATGGCATCCTGTACTTTGCTCTGGTTTCTTTGATTTCCTTGTGTCCCTTAAAAACTAGCTTCTCCTTTCCTTTAAAAGAAAAAAATATGTATTTTTCAGAAAGATAGGTTTCCTGAGCCTGGCATACAGCTGCACCCATGGAAGGCCTAATTAAAGCTTTGAGAAGCAGACCAAGATGAGAAATCTCTTGACATAGAGCCTAGCTCATCGAAAGTACTCAATAAATGCTTGTTCTGTAGATTAATAAATAAATGAACTGATTTGTGCCTACGAGTGTTAGAAAATTTGTCTGTCTCTTCTTAATCTAGATTTATGTGTGGTTATATGCGCACACATCCTGTACCCAAGGCTGATGAAATGAGTCTCAGGCCTGAATGCATAACCTTCCTGGTCCATCCTTGTCCTTGAATCCCCCTTTCCCACACTCAGCCTGAGCCCTCTGTGCCCAATTCAGAATTTTCCCCACGCTGATTCTAATCTTCCTCAGCAAAGTGCTGTGGTCTTCCTCTTCCCAAAGCAACACCTATCAGCAGGGAGGGAAATGTATGCATAGTATCCTGGGCATTCAGGAGGTAAAATGCCAAGCTTCCGTAAGTATGTATGTTGTGGGGAGAGCCAGGAGATAATGCAGATAAGCTCTCTCTCTTTTTATTTTTTTGAGAGAGGGTCTCGCTGTGTCACCCATGCTGAAGTTCAGATCTCGGCTCACTGCAGCCTCGACCTCCCTGGGCTCAGGCCATCCTGCCACCTCAGTCTCCCAAGCAGCTGTGACTACAGGCATGTCCCACCAAGCCCGGATGTGTTTTGTTTGTTTGTTTGTTTGTAGAGATGGGGTTTTGCCATGTTGCCCAGGCTGGTCTCAAACTCCTGGGCTCAAACAATTCACCCATTTCAGTTTCTCAAAGTGTTAGGATTACAGGTGTAAGCCACTGTGCCTGGCTGCAGATAAGCTCTTTTATCCAGCATTTGAACCACTGCAGGATTTACTTGCTATTTTAGATCCATTAGCCAGAACCACTGACATCTTACTCTTTAGGCTCTGAAATATTTAATCTTGAACTAATTCCCACTAAGAGTACTGTACATCTGCTATGTTAACCATATCTTGAAGCACACAGAGGTGAACCCCGTCTCTTTGAAACCTGTAAGAGAAACCATACGATTTTTCTTGCTCTAGAGCTAGAGCTCTGCAAAACAGAGGCCTTAAAATGGAAACATCAGAGGAGCAATTCCTAGTGGCTTCTTTAAAACCCAGATACAGGCCCCTAGATCTGCCTCCCTGATAGGTTAATAAAACAGGAATATAGAGCGCAAGATACCATTTTATTGAACAGTTACACTGATTTAAGATTAGTTTTGAATATTTCATGTAGTTATGAAAGTCTAATCCCATGACAAGAGAAGACTGAGGCTCAGAGAGAATCATCAGTTGGTAGGAGGAGCCATGCAGAGCTGGAGCCACATAGAAACTCCAGTTTCTCCCCTCTTCCTTCAGATACATACACACATACATAAAGACAGTTCTTGCAGAGATCAAGGTATCTCTGACTTCACGAAATCTATGCTGGGCAAACATGCCAAGTGCTTGACATGCATTTAATCCTAATAACACCTACCCATTACTATCCCCATTTTACAGAAAAGGTAAATAAGGCTTAGAAAGCTTTAGTAACTTCCTCAAGATTTACATAGTTTAAACAATGTCAGGGCTGTACTACATATTCAGCCAATCTGATTCTAGAGCCTGAATTTTCAATCAGTTTATGACTCAGTGAATATTTGTTAAATGAATGGCAAACAATTTTGGGGGATGCATTGCATTGCAGTCTCAAGCATACCATGCCTTTCACCCCATATCTGCAATAGGTGAGATAGTTCAAACTCTGCTAGAGAGTGAGATGAAGGCTGTGAATCTAGTCCTGGCGGGGATTGGAATGGATACTGAGAAAGAGGAAAGCACAAGTAGAGGGAGGAAAAAAGAAAGGACTTGTCACTACCATTAAAATTGGAAATGAGCTGAGCAGTGATGACAGCTGAAACCTGAGCAAGTCTACTTTTTCAGAACAGAAGTGGTGGAAGAGTAACAGAAGGAACTGGAAGTCTTCATCTTTCTATTTACCACTCTTAACATGATTTTCACCAGGCAAGGTCTGGAAAGGACAAAATACTGTCTGTGAGGAAGACTCCAGAGGATCTTAAGAGGCATTGTGGATACGAATAGAGCAAAAGGACGAGAGTTTAAGCCTCTGCCTTGCAAGGTGGGTGGCAGGAATGTGTCTTAGAAGGCACCTGAGCTGCATCATCTCCTGTAGGACTCCCTTTACTTTCTACCGGAGTGGACAGTCCCAGCAAGGCCAGGGAACATTCTACTCCCCTGGTTACCTTTGCATTTTCCTCTTCTTTCCCTTCTTGTGCAAACTTGCTTAATGTGCTTAATTTTAATGGCGCTTAATGTATGGTAACGAGAAAAATACCACCGCAAATATTTTCACTGAGAGAGAGAAAGATCACAAAATGTAAAGAAAATCTTGGCTTTGCCTCTCACTAGCTGTGGGTGCATGACTTTGGGTAAAGATTTGCAGCCCCCTGGGCCTCTTTCTTTATCTAAGAAATGGGATAATGGTCCGTCCCTAACCACCATGGTTCTGAGAAATAGACGTCATCTCTCCCGAGTCTCTAGTGCAGCAGAGTAGACGCCCTGTACAACTTGTTTTTATATTACTATCTTTATTGTCATCATTGTCTATTATATAAAACTTGTTTACTTTAGCAGAGTCTCACAGCCACATGCCATCCAAACACAAGAGCTAAGGTCACATGTTCCCCAAATTCTGATGCCACACAGGCAGATGAAAGCTCGAGCCTAAACAGGGCTTATCATCAGAGTGGAGAGATGAGGAAGTTCATCTGGGCTGGAAAAAGAAAAAATGTGTCCAAGTTGGCAGAAGGAAACCTTTCCAGAACTGCTTCATCCATTGCCCAATTCCGTCAGCTAGAAGGGGAAATGCCATCTCAATATTGAGTGCTCAAAAAGGTGGTCTTTGTTCTCAATAGGCAGATTGGCAATAAAATTCCACCTGAGCCCTAACTTGGACAAATTGATTAGCAAGAACACCCATAACTAACAAATACAAAACAAAATTAAGCCTTAACTTTGGGAAATATCACTCTTTATTTTTTCTCTTCTTTTTCTTGGTTTCTAATGAATTTGGTTTAAAAATAGGACAAAACACTATATTAAAACCCAGAAGTTTGTTGTGGAATTCCAGGTAGATGGAAAAGACTGAAGAGAGGCTAATCTCTCTCAGGCTGGGGTACTTCCTGACAAAGACTAGGACTGCAGTCAGCAGTAGATCCAGCATCCAGGATGTCCTTCTCATGAATTATGCAGGCACAGGATACAGGGTAGGCTTTGACGGGGTCATGCCTTCCAGATAAAGTTCTTGGGAAAGGGATGGGTGATTCTTGGAGTTCAGGGCAGCAGTTTTCTGCAAAAACAAAACAAAACAAACAAACAAACAAAAAACCAGGATAAATAAAACTGCCCAACAGGCTGGGTGCCGTGACTCACGTCTGTAATCCCAGCACTTTGGGAAGCCGAGGTGGGCAGATCACCTGAGGTCAGAAGATCGAGAACAGCCTGGCCAACATGGTGAAACCCCATCTCTACTAAAAATATAAAAATTAACTGGCATGGTGGCATGTGCTAGCACGTGCCTGTAATCCCAGCTACCTGGGAGACAGAGGCAAGAGAAACCCTGGAACCCTGGAGCCGGAGGCTACAGTGAGCCGAGATCACACCACTGCACCCCGGCCTAGGTGACAGAGGGAGACCCCATCTCAAAAAAACAGAACAAAACAAAACAAAACAAAAAAAAAAACTGTACAACAAAATAATAGTAGTATCAAAAATAATAGTATCAACAACAACAATAGCAAAATAATGAATATCTGTATAGAGCTTTAACATCAGATTGAAAGGAGAAGGATGGCAGGGAAAAATGAAGGAAGTAAAGGGGAAGAAAAGAAAGAAAGAGATGGAGAGAAAGAAAATAATTTTTTTAGTCCTAATTTTATACTAGATAACAATGAAATACTTTTAATCTTTTTTTTAGTCTCCACAACAACCTCATGAATTGCCTGTCATTTTTCATATAAAGAAACTGAGACAAAGATATCGGACAACTTCTTCAGTCTCATAGCTAGTAAGTGCCAAAGCTGGAACTGTTGACCTGGCTTCCTGATCCATCTTTCCAGGCTGGTCTTGGGAATGAGGCTAGCATGGGGTGTCAGGCTGTACTTGAGGGATATCCCCATAAAGTCATCATTCTACTCCTTGAAGAGATGGCCTGATTTTTCCACCAGTTCACACCAGTGAAAAGATGTTCTTGGTCTTCTTCCTTACTCCTCACTCTACTTCTATGATTTTTTTTTTTCAGTGCCAGTGAGTGCTCAGATACATAAGTTTAGATCACCCCGTGGCTGGTAAAAGGAAGACAGAGGCCTGGGTATCCTGGACTTTTGCTCTCTGGCAGTTTATTTGTTTCGTTTTGTAGGACTAGCCCCTTTCTTTTTTTCTTTCTTTTTAATTTTCTTGTAGTGATTCTAATCTGACTTGTTTTTGTACCCTCTCATCTTTCTTACTAAGTTGGAGTGTTTTTTTCTTCTTGCAAGGCAGTTGTTTCCAATAAATCCTCACTTGTTTTCTTGAAGTTGCTTAGTTATTTTAAGATTCTTCTTCCACAGGCCTCTGTCTGCATTTCTGCTTTCCATCTGGGCCACTCAGTCCTCTCCTTTTCTGGAATGAAGACAAAAGAAGGCATTAGACAGAAACTTACAAAGCTTGACCTTCTCCAGGGAGCAAAAAGACATGGTGAAGGAGTGGATCAAGTCTGCTGATCTTTCCAGCACTTTTATTATACCTCAGATTGACTAGAAACACAGTTAGAGGCACCTTGACTGGCCACTAGGTCAGGCAATATTCCAAGCCCCTGAAAAGGCAGTCTAGTTCAACATCGAATGGGACCTTTGATCTGAGTGCTTCTGTGTACATCTATAAATCAGGGTCATGGTAGAAAGCAGATAGCACAATCAAACTTGGCAACTTCAAAAGTGTTTAATAAAGCAACAATTTACAAAGGCATAAGCAGGTTGCAGAGTAACCACAGGGGCACACCACAGTGTAGTGTCCTGGAGATAGCAATACCAGAACTCTGTGACTGCCCTAGACCCGAAGGGATGAAGGCAGAGAGCAGTCCCCTGGAGAAAAACAGTCATATGGCAGAAGCTGTAATCTTGGTCAGCACATGAAGCCACTCATGATACCTCACAGGAAGGGAGATGAGAGAACACATTACTTCACTTCACTTTTCTTTCTCTCTGAATTTTTCTGCTGGCCCCAACCAGAAGCCAGAAGTTGAGAGGACTCATTGAGGTTGGCCACACTGGTCAGACTTCTGGATCACAGAACAGAGTAGATATGGATGTAGAATGGATCTGGATGGGTAAATGGAAGTTATGCAACTGCGTCTGCACGCATGTGCATGCATACCTCTGTTCTCACTTACATATGCACATATGCACATGAGTATGTGTTAGGCTGATGAAAATAAATACATTTAGTGTTAATGTAGGAACCATTCAGGGACTGCCCCCTTGCTGTCTTTGGCCTTTATAAGTTACTGAGAGCCTTGTTTTCCTCTGGTTCTAATTACTGAATGTATAAAAAGCAAAGAAAAGTACTGGGAGGTAAAAAACCTCCCTGGGCTTAGGTATGTGTTGAAAACTGTCTTCAGACATCAAGAGGGTAAAAGTTTCCATCTAAGGTTGAGATATGTCAAAAATAAAGACCTGTACCTATTTCTAAAGAACTAATTCCAGAAGAAGTAAGAGTCATGTCAAGGATGAATATTTCTTTTTGAAGAGGTATACTCCAGCAACTCTCCTGAGCAGGTAAAAGTAGAGACTTATCCAACTGGTGGGTCATTTGGGAAAAAAATGACTTTTTTTTTCTAGGAGCTGCAGGTGAGATTGAATTCAAGAGTTAAGTCAAGACTTTGGTGAATATCTAAAGTAGAATTCAGAGAAGAGACTCTTAAAGGGATGGCATGTTGGTAAGTCACGCAGAGTCAGTATTTAATAATTGGCACATCAGACAATCCTCTTAACAGAGCACATTATCCATATTCTCATTATAGCACTTGTTATTTTGTGGTGTGTTGTTGCCATGTGTTTCTCCAGCATTATGTCACAAAGGTGCCAAGAGGATTTGTCTGAGCTTGTTGGTTGCCATATCCCTAACATGACTTGGCATATAGGAGATCCATGGAGGTAATTTATTGAATTATGAATACTGATATTTGTCCCATTCAAAGACTCTACATAGGACTAGGATTTACTTTTGAATTCCACTATAATGGGCCAAGAAAGATCTATCCATGTCATGCAGACTTCACGTTAACCAACTGTTTCTTAAGGTCCAAACCCAGGTGGAGGCCTCCCATGTGTTTTCAGGTAGACAAGACTCATCACAGTTGACCTGTGCTCCTGTCTTCTTGGTCCAGCCTTTTCCAAAGTTGGGCTCCTTAAACTCTAATTTACTCCCTTGTCTTTGCTCCAGCTACATCGTCTTTGGAATTCAGGCTTTAGATTGACAACTCGATGTATTTTGGTATTTTTTAGTCACAATCGGTTTCTTTTTTCTTTTTTTCTTCAACAAATGTGTTTTTAAAATTCCATTTCCTAAGGAACTGTAGATGCCTCAGACAAAAAAAGAAACTTAAAATATCCATTTGGTATATAATCTTTGTCCTTTTGTTTCCATAGATACTCTACTACAGTCCTCATCTTACAGAAGAGTAAGGTGATTATCACAAAAACGATATGACTTGTCCAAAGTCTCATGGTATGTCAGAAGCAGTTCTGGAATGATCAATCTGTAACAAAGCCTTTGTTCATTCCATTTTATCAATAATATTGAAGTTCCACTTCATCCCGAGTCCTTTTGTAACTATGTCACTTTGAGAGAACTGAGAGTGAAGAAAGGGCACAACTGCTTCTTTGGCAAATCCCATTTCCATTAGAATTTAATTTAGATTTAATAAAATGCTTAATGACTCTTAATTAAACCCAAATTGAAATTAAAAATGGTTTAACAAGGTTTAATAATGATGTGAGAGATCACACAATTCCACTTCAATAAATATTTTCCTTATAACAAATAACCATTTCATTAGTGAGGAAAAATGTTGCCATTAAACCTAAATTAAATTAAATTATCCATAATTTACTGGCATAGTTAACAGTATACGTTAATGAAAAATATGTAAAGTCCTCCCCACCACCCGCTTGTTAAAAATTACTCCCGTTTAGAGAATTTAAAAAGACATTGTATGTAATGTAATGGGCAGATGGTCTGAAGCCAATGGAGCCATCGCTGAGATTCTGTTGTACCTAATAACAGAGAGGACGAGGCAGGGAGAAGGGGAGACATAAGGCTTTCCACTAAGGCCATGTGAATTTCTACCACCGTCACAGCCATAAAATGGGGTATCGATGGGGGTGGATTATGACATTGTGAACCTAGGGAATTTCTGGCTCAAAAAAAAAGGGTGGGTAGAAATTTCAGCCTCCTGTATTTTGAGCAATATCTGATCTAATACAGAGACATTAAAGGTGCAGGATATGAGAGAGAAGGAGATAACACATGCTTCCTTGTTATTTGTGTGTGTTTGTATTTTTTATTTTTAAAAAATTTCTTCATTGGCTGAGCTTGAAGAGGAAAGAGATAGTTGTAGATAGTTCCAGAAAGAGATACAGGTTTCCGGAATGGGATCAGGTTCCAGAGAGAGAGACATGTTTCCAGCAAAGGGCCTCAGATTTTAGGACAAGGAAAGCAGGTTTCAGAATAGGGCCCCAGTTTGGTTCCACTCCAGAACACTGGAGTGGGAGGACAGAGAAAGAGATGTGAGCTGAACCACGTAACTTTTGTATCAATTAGGGCTTATCAGAGATTCATATTCTCAACCAACATTTCTCAAATCCAAAAAGTAGCCCAGATTCCGAAGACTCCTTATTTCTACACTTGAAGAATAGAAAATAGAAAGTATCCTCCACTCCTCCATTGTCCAAAGGATATTAACAAGACTTAAACTGACTAAAACTGCAACTATGAGTCACATGGGACTATTGAGTCCATGAAATGTGGCTACTCCTAATTTAGATGTGCTATAACAGTAAAATATATACTGAATTTCAAAGTCTTTTAAAAATGCGAATATCTCATTGGTATTTATTTTATATTCATTATTCTGAAATAATGACACGTTGGATATATTGATTATATAAAAATATTTTTCAATTAATTTATTCTATTTCTTTTTATTTTCCTCAATGTGGTTACTAGAAAACTTAAAATTACTTGTGTGACTTGTATTATAAGTCTATTAAACCGAGGTGATCTAGTTGGACCCACCTTAAATAAAGAAATGAAAAGATTTCATTCCTTTTTGTGATAGCATTAGCACTCATTCTTTCATGCATCCATTCATTCATTCAATAACTATGTTTGAGCATCTGTTAGCACAGACCCTATGTGAGATACTATAGTGGTGAAAATAGTCTTGTGTATGAAAATAGTCTTGTGTATCCTAAGCACATTCACACATGCACATATTCACACACACACACATACCACACACATGCCTACGCAGTGGCACATGCCCATGTACATGCAAGTGTGCATATATGGACACAGAAGGACCTACAACACATGAACATGCATACATATGTACGCAAAAATGCGCCAGTAGAGAAAGACATGAATTAAAAGCCAAAATCAGGGTCTAGGATCCAAACACTCCTGAACGTAGCAGACTTCAATCCTTCAGTTAGGTTTAACAATTACAGTTGCCAGCCAGTGACAGTCACAGCTCTTTATTTCCAGGAAGGCAATCAGATAATAAAAATGTGGTCATGGTCTCTCTCCATGATTTTGTCAAGGTAGCAGATACAAGAGTCCAAGTGAGAAGAATAAATGTGACAAATTCAGATCAGCTCATCATGACTAAACAGACCAGGAAAAGCCAGCAGGGATAGGCTGGTGATAGGTCTGTTTTTCATGGAGGCTCGTCTTCTTAGACCTTAACTTCCTGGAGACCGAGAAGAGCTCACTCTGAGAGTTGAGAACAGAGACAGCTCAATTTAGCCCAGAAACAGTGACTGAGCTAATGTTGGAATCCTTTATGTGCTCTCATTCAAATCACTTTCTGCTTTACCACTCAGACTGTTGGGCTAGGGAGTGGGGAGAATAACGGGAGTATATTAGACAGGTATAATCAGGAGTCAGAAAGAACTGCATATATTCTTTTAACAGAAAATGTAATATAAAGAACTGTGTTGAAGAACTGAAATGACAAAGATAACACCCTGTGGTATACAAAAGTAGCACCTGTAATAAATAGCTACCACCCTACAGCTGTGTGAACAAAGGAAAGAGATTTTAATTATGAATACTTAGACCCTTGGAGCTGCGGCTCAAACAACTGAGGAGGGATCTACATTGGCCCATGCTGACTGGGGGATGGGGGTTATGGCACTAGTTCTATAAGTGTCATTTTTAAAAAACCCAGCTGGATTCAGCTGCTAAGACAGGAAAGAACTACTACTGTTAGGGTGAGAAAGTGTTGCTTAGGACATAGCTAAGAGACAAGAGGCAGAAAGAAACAGCAAGCAGAAAGCCTTCTTCTTCTAGTCTTCCTCAACTAGCAGAACCTAGGTGGAGCCAGGTAGTAGAGCAGAAATATGGTTTTAGAGCTGTAGCCCCAGCAACACAAAGCACAAACAAGACCAGTACGGATTTGAACACTTGAGAGGTAGTTGCTGAAGAACCAGCCTAGGACAGCATATGTGAAAATGAGGAATGAGGAAGAAATGAACTGAACACCATCTCCAAAATTTTATTGTGCACAATTTTATTGCCAGGAAAAAATCTTACCAGAATCAGAATTCTTGGTCAAATGTGTTTAAAAACTTTCATGATATCCTGCTTTTAGAGTTTCATAATACTGCACTGGAAAAGCAAAAGCAAAAGCTTTGACAAGTCCTGCAGGAAAGAGGCATGTTGTGTTTCATTTAACCCAGAATTCCCTAAATGTCTCTGACCACAGACATGCTTTCTGTTTCTTTGTTTTCAGAACACCTCTGAATTTCCAAAGCCACACATATTCTACAAACTCTGAGAAGCGTTGTACTGGAGATACTGTAGACACTTAGATAACAAGACATATGATCAACTGTGAACTATTAATAGCGCAGCTCATATTAGAATGGGTTGTACTTCTTCTCAATTGCTTTAGTCCAGTAACGACTGAAACTAAGTGTGGGCAGGGGGGACCACCCTAATATCATTGGTGTTGCCTACAAAACAGAAGTCATGTGAAAGCAGAGGACTCATTTGGCTTTCTTCACTATTATATGTCCAGCACAATCACAACAGACGGGACCTGGAAAACATTCAGTAATATTTGCTAAATATTGCCAGGAGAAGGGAGGAGAGTAAATTATTAACAAATATAGTTGAGAATGATACCTCATGTGTTAATGAACATGAAGAGTGGTAAGAGAGAAGTGCAGTGCTGGCCTATGGAAACGTAATGAGAGCCTCTTTGCAATTCTTTGCAATTTAAAATGTCCTGGTAAGTACATTTTAAAAAGGAAAAAGAAACAGGTACAATTAATTTTAATAATATAGTTTACATAACACAGTATAGCCTACATATTATTATTTTAACATATAATCAATATAAAGATATTCACATAATATTTTGCAATTTTTTTTTTTTTTGGAGATGGAATTTCTATCACCCAGGCTGGGGTGCAGTGGTGTGATCTTGGCTCATGGCAACCTTTGCCTCTCAGATTTAAGCGATTCTCCTGCTGCAGCCTCCTGAGTAGCTGGGACTACAGGCATGCACCACCATGCCAGGCTAGTTTTTGTATTTTTAGTAGAGACAGGGTTCACCATATTGGCCAGGTTAGTCTCAAACTCCTGACCTCATGATCCACCCTCGTTGGCCTCTCAAAGTGCTGGGATTACAGGCATGAGCCACTGCGCCTGGCCTTTGCATTCTTTTTAATATAAAATTCTTGAAATCTGGTACACATTTGATACTTACAGCACCTTTCAGTTTGGACTGGCCACATCTCAAGTGGTCAATTGCCACATGTAATAGTAGCTACCATAGTGAATAATGAATGTCTAGTGACTTACGAAGTAGAACACAAAAAATTCAGAATGGACTGGGCGCAGTGGCTCACGCCTGTAATCCCAGCACTTTGGGAGGCTGAGGCAGTAGATCACGAGGTCAGGAGATTGACACCATCCTGACTGATATGGTGAAATCCCATTTCTACTAAAAATACAAAAATTTGCCAGGCATGGTGGTGCTCACCTGTAGTCCCACCTACTCGGGAGGCTGAGGAAGGAGAATTGTTTGAACTTGACAGGTGGAGGTTGCAGTAGGCCAAGATTGCACCACTATACTCCAGCCTGGGTGGTAAAATTAGATTCTATCTAAAAAATAAATAAATAAAACAAAGAAGAAGAAAAGAGAAAAAGGATAGAAAATTCCGAACATAGAAAAAACAATCAAATTTGTAAATTGATATTGAGCCAGGATTATTTCTAGTTGCAGTCATTAAATATTCTGAGAATATCTAATTTCACTGACACTGTTCACACATAAGACAGTGCTTTCTAATAGAACAACTGGGATAATTTAATATTTGAAAAATGAAGAAAAAAAAGCTTTAGAAAAAATAGATTGAAAAGTAAAATCAAAATTAGAAGGTCCTGATGAAGTAATATCAGTAAAATGGTGAAGTAGGAGTTTTCTGGCATTTCTCCTTCCACAGAAACCCAACTAGCATCTATCCAGAGGCAAGATTACCACCTTGAATATTTAAGAACTCAGGAACAAAACTATAATGTCAACTTTGGGCACAGAGCAGAGAAAAACCATAATTAGACAGTAAAAGTAACTGTCCTTTTTAACCACAATGTCCCTCTCCCAAGCCTGTACAGTACCACATGAAGAAAATTCCTCTGAATTTACGGTTTTTACAATGGAAAAGGTGTGTTAGAGGTGGATTTTTGGCATCTTCTCCATTCTGGGACCCTTCATAGGAAGCTTGCTTTGATCTCATTTTATGAGAACCATTGTGAGTGTTAGCGGGCTTAGTCTATTAGGTGTCAATTAGAAACAAAGAACAGGGGTGGAGCTTATAGCAACCAAAACACAAACCTTGGAGCGAGCCACAGCAAACCTTGGTGCCAGGCACAGCAAACCCAGTGTTTCTAGCCCTGCAGCAAGTGCAGCAGTCATTGGTTTAGAAAAGACTAAACGAGACAGTTTTCTCCGAATTTCTAGACAGGTCTACTGCAGAAGAACAGGCACATAAAAAAACAAACTGAATAGACTGAAATAAATACCTGCATATACAATGCATAGACATTGATATATAACCATAAAGATTAAGAATAAGTAGAGAAAAATGACACTGCCTAATGGACAAAATAAGATGCTAGTGACTGACACTAAAGCAATGAAGATGATAACCTCTCTGACAAAAATTTAAAAATGCTATTTGAAGGAAGCTTAGAGAAATTCAAGAAAATAAGAGAAAATTTTAGATATTCATCAGAGAAATTTAACATAGAGATTGAGATTTTTTTTAAATAAAGCAAAAATCCTGGATGTAAAGAACATAATGAATAAAATGAGAAATGTAATAGAAAGCACCAACAGCAGAATTGATCAAGCAGAGGAAAGAATCAGTGAGCTTGAAGACAAGCTATTTGAAAATGTATGATCAGAGGAGAAATAAATTGAAAAGAACAAAGAAAGCTTATAGGATTTAAGGGGTGACATCAAAATCACAAATGCTCAGGTCAATGGAGCTCAAGAGAAAATAGAAAGATGAAGGAGTAGAAAAATTTCCAAACTCAGTGAAAGATATAAATAACTAGGTACAGGAAAGTTAAAAGTCAGCAATTAGATTCAATTCAAGTAAGACTATAACCTAAGACATATTCTTATCAAACTGTCAGAAGTCAAACACAAAGAAAGGATCCTGAAAGAAGCAAGAAAAATGACAAATTACATATAAAAGAGTTTCAATATACTTAGCAGCAGACTTCTCAGCAGAAATCTTAAAGGTCAGAAGGGGGGGAAAATATATTCAAAGCGCTGAAGGAAAAAATAACTGCCAACTAAGAATGCTATACCCAATAAAACTAGCCTTCAGAAAAACAAAAGCTATGAAAGTTCATCACCACTACTCCTGTTTTACAAGAAACTCTAAAGGGATTTCTTCAAACTGAAAAACATAATGCTAATGAATAACACAAAACATCTGAAGTAAAAGTAAAAGTAAATATATGATCAAAAGTAAATATATTTTAAAAATCAAATCTATAATACTCTCATATTCTAATCATGGTTTGTAAACTATTTGTATCCCTAGTATGAAGATTAAAAGACAAAACTATTAAAAAATAATAACTACAATAATTGTTTAAGAAATACGCAATATAAAATGTTGTAAATTGTGACTCAAAAATTCACAATGAGGCAGGAAGGGAAGTAGAGTTAAAATGTACAGTTGTTGTTTTTTTATTATTAAAGTTAACTTGTTACATATTTAAAATAACCTGTTACAGCTATAAAATGCTTTTTTAAGCCTCATAACAACCACATAGCAAAAACCTACAGTAGAGACACTAAAAGTAAAGATCAAAGAATCAAAACATACTACTAAAGGAAATCACTTAACGACAAAGGAAGACGCTAAGAAAAAAAGAAGAAAATATATACAAAACAACTAGAAAACAATTAGAAAAACGGCAGTAGTAAATACCTATCAATAATTGCCTTCAATGTAAATAGATTCAATTATTCAATTGAAAGAGATACAGTGGCTGAATAGGTAAAAAGAAGACCCAACTGTATCCTGCCTATAAGAGACTCATTTCACGTATAAGGACACTCACAAAGTGAAAGTGAAGGGACAGAAAAAGGTATTCTATGCAAATGGAAGCCAGAAGAGAGAAGGCGTAGCTATACCTATATTAGATAAAACAGACTTTAAGTCAAAAATTGTAAAAAGAGACAAAGGAGGTTACTATGTAATAATAAAGGGGTCAATTCAGCAAGAGGGCATAACAAATGTAAATATATATACACTCAACATTGCAGCTTCCAAATACATAAAGCAAATATTAAAAAGTCTAAAGAAAGGGATATACTGCAATACAACAATAGTAGGAAACTTCAACACCCCACTTTGAGCATTGGACAGATCATCTAGACAGAAAGTCAACATAGAAACATCAGATTTAAACTGCACTGTAGACCAAATGAACCTAACAGACATTTACAAAACATTTCATCCAACAGTTGCAGAATACACATTTTACTCAACCACACATGGAACATTCTCCAGGATAGCTCATACGTTGGGCCACAAAACAAGTTTTAACAAATTTAAGATGATCAAAATAATATCAAGCATTTTTGTCTGACCACAATAGTATAAAACTATAAATCAATAACAGGAAGAACCTCAGAAACCTTTTAAATACATAGAAACTAAACAACACGTTCCTGAAAAACAAATGGGTCAATGAATACATTAAAAGGCAAATTAGAAGGTTTTTTTCTCTTCTTCCAAAGCCAATTGTTGCCATTGGCATTAGAACCCTAGAGTAGAACTATTTGGTTTTTCAGGGTTTACAAGCAGTATGAGGCTGGGTGCCAAAGCTGCCCTATCCATTGATAAATCCCTAATGGTTAGGAAAATACCTATATGCTTCAGTGCAGCAGTCCCCAGCCGTTTTGGCACCAGGGACCTGTTTCATGGAAGATAATTTTTCCATAGATCAGAGGTATGGGTGGGGGAATGGTTTCAGAATGAAACTCTTCTACATCAGATCATCAGTATTAGGCTCTCATGAGGAATGTGTCACCCAGATCCCGTGCATGCACAGTTCACAATAGGGTTCACACTCCTGTGAGGGAATCTAATGCTGCCACTTATCTGACAGGAGGCAGTGATTACTGAGCATTACTGTAATGTTTGTTTGCCTGTTGCTCACCTCCTGTTGTGTGGCCTGGTTCTTAACAGGTCATGGACAAGTACCAGTCCATGGCCCAAGGGTTGGGGACCCCTGCCTTAGTGGATTCTCAAAAAAAATTTGTGGAATAAATAAAATGAACTAGGGGAGAGTAGATAATAGTGCTCATGCTATTTTCTTGAGAGCTGAAGACAGTAATGCAAAAGCCAGAAAGGAAAATCCCACATGAGGGGAAAGGTTGATGCCACTTCTCTCCAGCCTTGCCTTTTCCTCACTTTCATTCCAAGGGATTTAGATAACTAGAAGATTGACAGCTTTCTTTCCCAAAGATGTTTTATTATCTTCCCTAGGGCTGAAATAAAGGGTGATACAAAGCCTGGGTTATGTTCTCAGCCTTCCAAACTCTAGTTTTGTTGACCTTCTGATCTCTAGATTTACTCTCTCTGGTACATTTTCCAAACTGAACACAGATTATGACTCTTGACAATGTGTGACTTACTCCAGTACAACTTTTGTTCATATCTGTACACTCATACCCAGTGTCTCACACAGTGTCTCTTACCTAGCAAGCCCTACAAATACTGCGATTGTGTATATGTGAATGAATGAATGAATGAATGAATGAATGAAGAAATTAATAAAAGGTCATGTCAGCATTTGCAAGATGCCTTTGCACTTTAAATAGATATTATCTTGATAAAACATAAATTTTGTGTTTTTAACATTATTTTTAACTATACATTTGGATCTTAATTATTTATCTGCCAGATCAGGAAATGCATTTGCTCTGGTTCACATAAGCAAACCCAATGTGTCTGTAAAGAGCTTTTCATTCATCATGCCAAAGTTCTTAGGTCCACAGGTAGAATAAAGACAACTTGATGTGTGCAATACAAGGCACCTTCTTTTTAAGGCCAAATGACCCTTAATGGTTCTACGTTCTTGGACACAAATGATCTTTTGTATGACCATCACCTCTATATTAGAAGAGTCGGACTACAAACTTTTTAAAATCCTCTTGCCCTAGACAAACAATATTGTGTCTGAGTCATTCTGAAAGGGAAAACAAAGTAATCTAAAACGGTATTACAGTAAAATACCAATTTGTAGAAGTACTAGGTGTTGTATCTATAAACAAAGCCTGTCAATTAATGGGAGAAAAAAGGCTGAAGGCCTTCCCAGTCTGTGCTTTGTTATCTATTATTAGTTTTTCTGTTGGAGAGAAGTGAGGATATGGGGTTTAACATTTAAAAAAAAAAAAAAAAAAAAACCTAATAAGTATTTCAGCTGTCTGGGTATTTTGAGCTGAAGACATCTGTATTTTTAATTAGTCATTTCATAAATGTGATTATGGGATGTCATGTGATCACCCTTGAAATGAACACCTGGAACGTTAAAACGACGACAGCAATTCAGTGTTCCAGGGTTTGGGCAGTATACACAGGGAAGTCCTGGCAATTGCATTAACAGTGTTATCAAGACGACTCCAGGCTCCAATGAGTTTCCTGTCTGTAAATTAAATAATAATATGAAAACAAAATCCACTAGTTCCAACAGGAAAGCACAAATATAACAGTGAGAATTTCCTGTCATGGGGGCATTTGAAATCTGGGTCATCAAAAAAGCCTGTTGAATGAAGCTTGATGAGGTTCTCAGTCTAAGAGAATGGATCAAGTGGCACTGTAGAGTTTCTTCCAGTTTTTACAGGGCGGGGAGTGCAAGCTCCTACGGAAGCCAAAACTAAGCTTGAGGAAGGGGTAGACGGACGGTATCAACCTTATTGCTAGGGAAGGCCCTCTGGAATCTCTGATTTCTAAATTCTCATGAAGAAAGAATCATTGCTGGTAGTTGATATAATTAAATACTTCTTGGTTTTACCCTAGGGATTCATCATGAGAAATTACACATTTTCATTTTCAGTATATGAAGGGCAGTGACTATAAAAATGCAAGTCCTCCGGTTGGCTGGGGTCTGCATTGCCTCTCACCCTCTTCTCCATGGTCACAGCTGCAGCAACTTGCCAGGACAGCAGGAATCACTGTCATAAGTGCATAGGCTAGAGATGCATGTTCAGATTCCTGCAGATTATGCCAGCCTGGTGGGGAGAGAGGAGCATGACCTAGATACCTAGATACAGCCTTTACTGATCTCAAATCCCTGAGGTTCCTGGTGAACCTTTGGTGGCAAAGGCCTAGAATGTTGATTGCCTTCAGTGTATTTGTTTCCTTACACGAGGGATTCTCTATTCTCCAACAGCTGTCCCTTGACATTTCTTATTAATGGTGATTAATGAAGTCTATGCAAACTGACATTAGATAAAGTCTCCATTTCCGGCCACCTTCCCACTTCAGGGTATGTAGCTTGTTATCAATGTGATTCAGTTCTCCATGACACTGTGGGGAAATGTTGCCAATGCTGATCAAACCCAGTCAAGAACTATGTAGACAACTTACTCACTTCCCCACGTAACTTTTGGGATATGTTTAAAATTCAAGTAGGAAAAGCATAATAGAGGCTGGGTGCAGTGGCTCAAGCCTATAATCCCAGCACTTTGGGAGACCAAAGCGGGTGGATCACTTGAGATCAGGAGTTCGAGACCAGCCTGGCCAACGTGATGAAATCCTGTCTCTACTAAAAAAAATACAAAGATTAGTATTTTGGGGCATGGTGGTGGTGGGTGCTTGTAATCCCAGCTGCTCAGGAGGGCAAGGAAGGAGTATCACTTGAACCCAGGAGGCAAAGGTTGTAGTCAATTGACATCACGCTACTGCACTCCAGCCTGGGCGACAGAGCAAGACACTGTCTCAACAACAACAACAAAAAAGCACAATAGAAGATAATTTTTTAGAGGACTGATGTGTTTGTTCTCAACAAACTTAAATTAAAAAAAAACTCTTTGTATATATGGTGACTCTATATATACTCTTGTATACATGGCACATTTTTAAAAGCCTAGACAATGATGTAGCCCAAAATGTACATTTTTCTACCAAATACATCACATTTTGGCAAAATTAAAAGAGAGCTTTGGTGGTTTTCAAACCATTCCTACTCAAAAACCTGGCAGCATATTTCAGGAAATAAGTGCAAGAAAATTCTGAGAACCCCATAAATGTCTCCAAATTTAGAAGGATGTTACTGAAGATATGGGAATAGGGTTAGAAAGTCAAAAGAACATCCCTTAGAGGACTTTGCTCCAGTCTGTGATTTTCATGGATTCATGGCTTCATTTCACCCATAGGAGATGGGTTCTTCTTACCTGAGTTAGGACAACAGAGTAGTATCTGAGGGGTAACACCCACTTGCTGGAGCTGGACCCTGACAGAAGGGAGAGGTTCGGGAAAGATTCTGCTTTATTAGTATCCAGACACACATACAATTACCACCTTTCTCTTCCAGACACACAAAATGCAAGATTCCCTTGGAGAATCTGGGTTGATGAATATAGCTTGTACTGTATTCTTTCTTCATTTTTGCTAAAAGTCACCTTAGTCAATCAGCCCCCGGGAGGCACCCCTGGCATTATCATTATGTGGGTTCACTGAGGGATGAAAAGACCTGGGAACTAGAGAAAGATAGAAGATCCCTGTACCTGCCATGGCTCTGCTTATTACCAGGAGCCAGAATGCAGGGGGGAAAGGGCTTCTGACGGTCCTGACCTATAACTACTCGTCATTTCCCCATTCATAAAACATGGTCCCATAAATCAAATTATTGTCTCCTCAATACTTATGGCAGAGCTGGTAACCAGGGTATAGCCAGAGGTAGAGAAACAGAAAAAGAAATATTCTCTGTCTCTTATCCTTGTAGGTAATAACGTCAAGAGAGAAGGCTAGAAATCCCTCACCCCTTCTCCAAACATTGCAAAAATATTTGTTAAAGAAATACTTCATGCCCTTTCCTATGAAGGGATAGAACTTTTTCTGATAGTTGTATAAAGGTACTTTATAGGATAAAGCTATCCTGTGACACAGTATTTGCATATTTTAATTTTATTAATGATTGCTTTAGCAAGAAAATGTTTAACTCTTTAATATATAATAAAATCAGCCAATTTATTTTCTTTTGTTTTCTGTCTTTTGTGACATCTTTAGGGAGATTAAATTACACATAGACTGTAGAAATGCTTTTCTAGAACATTTTTACAGAGTTTAAGGAGTCTCAAGGTCAGACTCTCAAGGTCACACAGTTAGTAGTATCAGAATTGAAATTGTGATGCAAGCCTGTATTAGCACAATCTTAGATTTTGTATGTTATACCATGCTGCCTCTCATTTACAATTAAGAGAATCATTCATTCATTCATCTTTCCATTTGGAAAGACAATTTTTCCTTCGGAGGACCCACCCTCCCTATAAGGCAATGGGTGCTATGTTTAGACCAGGTTATCCAGATCTGAAATAATCTTAATAATATAAATCAAACTTGTGTCTTCTAGGGGGTGGTACATACATTTTATAAAATAAAAAGTTCATGCTTTCAGTTAAAGTTTCTACCCAAGAGTCACTCAAAATTCAGCCTCTGATGAGAATACCAGCATTTTTCATTTTAAGTAACTGAAGAAATATAATGTGAAATACAGAAACTCCTTAAAAGTGAAAACCAACTGATAAAACTTTCAGCCTGACATACATGTGATCACATTAGAAGTCACAGGCCAATTTCATTTAAAATGCATGTTCTTGCAAAATAACATCATAAAAGAATTATTTATTCGTGTATACTTAATTAACAAATATTTTTACAATGACAAAAAAGAAATAAATTCACAGTTAAACACTCATTAGAGACACCCAGCTATTCCGTATTCAGTTCCAGAAAAATATAACAGTAGAATTGATGCTTGGCATTGTCTACTGACTGCTTCTTTTCACTTTGCATTTATGTGTCTGCACATGTATAATATCTTCTCTTAAGAAGCAATAAATGATAGAGATTATTTGTGCAAGGTATGTGGCCAAGAAGCCCCCAAAGTGATAAGAACATAGCTAGTGCCACAATTATAAATTTTTATTAGTAATAAATTCATGAAAGTCCAGGGAGAAAGAGAATGTGAGAGCTGCTCAAGACAGAAAGGAAAAGGAGAGACCAAAATTGAATAGATCCAAAACAAGTGTAGCATTGGCTGAAGTTTGCTTTAGAACAAACAATACAGTTTTTTCATAATAATATTTTTGTCTTGCATAAATGGCCTTCTTTCTGAAATGTATCCTTGACTTTCCTCTTTGAAATGAATTGAGGGAGTTTTTTGAAAGATTAGTTTAATATATGGGAAGCTCCTGGCATAAAACTGCAGGAGGCTGACCACTAATTCAGGATCTGAGGTGTCTGGGCTGGAAAAGACCTGAGTGAGCATAGAATTCAAGCATTTTAGGTTTTAACTCTGATCAGAACGTTGCCTCATTTCTGGGTGGCCTGGGACTGTATTTTGGCTTTATCAGAAAGAAAACTGCTTTTGATTAGTAATGTCTGCTACAGGCATAGAAATTGCAAGTGACAATATATGTGATACATATTTAATGTCCCTGATTTAGCCCCAGCCTGTCATTATACAGATGAAGAAACTGAGGCTCAAAGCTTCCTGACTCATCCCAGCTCTCACAGAGGCAAAATCATGACAAAAGCCCAGTTTTCTAGTTACGTAGTGACAGTTTTAGAACTGAATCCCAGGCATCCTCATTCCCAGTCCTGCATGCTCTCATTCCTCTCCACTCATTTTTCCATATCAAATATTCAATTAAAGTTATGCTATTCTTTTTCTAATGAAAACACATTGCTGATTTTATGATGTAAGTCAATGGAAAACAAAATACAGTCCCACTTTACTATACAGCAAAGGCATCTCTAGGTGCTAGCCTTAAAGTAGAGATAGTGAAAATTATATCTTGTTCTAAACATCTCCCACTTTGAAAATGGGGTTTGGGGGCAGATAAAGGACAAAAGTCATCTCTATAGTCTGCAACAGAAGGTATTGATTTGGCAGGGCCAAGAGCATGTCAATGTTATATATGGCAGTGAACCGGATTGGTGCACAGCAGATAGTATTGTGCAATAGTAATAAATAATAATTATGTATAGGAATTGTCTCACTGATGCTCCATTCTCCTGCCTCCACTAATAACCAGAATCTGATTCTTCCAGAGACCTCCCCTCACTCTTATTCTAACAAGGCAGTAATTCACTCTAGGCCCATGGAAGGTACATACATCTCTCCTAAATGTGCCTTTCATACAGGCACATAAGATGATCATAAGTTTAATTAAAGGTCATGACAGCATCCTGGTCTCTGGTGCCTCTTAACTCTGTATTGTTGCTACTGACCTGTGTTGACACCAGCTGTCCAGGGATAAGAAACCATGGGTTTCCACATCCATGTTCTGGTCCTGTATCTCACTAGCAGGAAAGTGTTTTTTTGTTGTTGGTGGTTTTTTTTTTGGTTTTTTTTTTTTTTGTTGTTTTTTTAAGACTGAGTTTTGCTCTTGTTGCCCAGGCTGAAGTGCAATGGCACAGTTTTGGCTCACTGCAACCTCTGCCTCCCGGGTTCAAGCAATTCTCCTGCCTCAGCCTGCCAAGTAGCTGGGATTACAGGCGCCCACCATCATGCCGGGCTAATTTTTGTATTTTTAGTAGAAACGGGGTTTCACCATGTTGGCGAGGCTGGTCTCGGACTCCTGACGTCAGGTGATCCTTCCCAAAGTGCTGGGATTACCTGCAAGAGCCACCACACCCGGCAGAGAAAGATTCTTAATAAGCCTTATTCATGAACTTTGAGTAGAGGCTTAAATCACCTTCCAGGTTCCATGTTTTTATTGAGGAACAACAGCTCTAAATTCTCTCAAAATGTTTTAAACAACTGTAAAAGTCACATGAGAGCTAAATGAGGACATTTCAGTTAAAACTTCTCCTGAGCATGTGTGACTATGCTCATAGCATGACAATCATGGGCCAGCTCTCAGGTAATTTAACACCTGGGTCACTCCCTCCCTGTTTAATAATGAAGACTGCTCGAGTTTCACGGGTAATATCAAATATAACACTCCTGTAATAGAGCACAGCTTTTTAATCAGATGTGTGCCTAAAATTTTAAGCAGCATCAAAAATGCAGACTTTCACATAAATACAAAGAAGTTTTTATGTCCAATGGGCTTAGCTTTGAGTCCTGTCTATGGTATTTGTTAGATTTATGACTTTCAAATCATTTATTTTTCTTAATCTGTAAATAAGGATTATGATAGTTATCTTACAGGGTTGTTATAAATAAAATAAGAATACATAACTTTAAGGAGCTTACAACTAAGTCTTAGGCAAAAATGCTCAATGATTTAAAAAATTTTTTAATTACATGTAAACTGTATTAAGATGAATATGACTCGTAATGGTTTAAAATGCGGCATTATCATGACATTGTAAAATGTACTATAGTTTGCCAAGGTGCAAACTTTGAAATTGAACTTTCATAGCATCTATATGTCTTACCTCTTACAAAAATTCAAAACAACCAAGACTGTATCCAGAAAAGGTGTGGTTGGTAAATGGAGATATATCCTTTGCTAGTCTGAAAATTCTTGCCCTAAGGGAATATCTGCTTTCTCATGAGGCAAGTGCAGTTGTCTAATCTAACTTCAAAATCATCGTTCACCCCTGAAAAAAACAGCCTTGCATGGATGAGGCTAGCAACAGAGCATTCAGGAGCTTGAGGATGGGGTGCAGGGGGTCGGGGAGGGAGGAGGAAAGGGAGAGCAGGCAGGAGACAGGGAGTCAGCAGATCAATAAAACCACTTTAGGATAATGGCTGCAGCTGAAGAGGAGGAGCGGGCTGGACTGCAGGCGATCTCCATCACTGCCAGGAAAGGCCCATTTGCAGGAACAAAGGGCTTCATCTGTCCTGTCAGGACCAAGACCTCACTCAGCAGCTGCAACTGCAGGATGCCCCCTTCTCCCCCAGCAATCCCCGCCCCCAGTGTCAGGCTCCCTTCTGGCTTTGCCTAGCTCCAGCCTCACCTCTCTTCCCTAGAGCTGTGGGAGCTCTAGGCAAAAACTGAGTCATTGACACAGGGGAGAGACCACTGGAGGGGAGGGGCCAATGTCCCTGGCCTGCAAGGCCAGCATGGTGTAATGGACAGGAGAATGAATAGAAAGCTACAGAAAGGAAAGAGAACCCCCACTTTAGCCAATGGCTGCAAACTCCTCCCCCACTCAACCTTCTGACAGAGCTACTTTTAAAAAGTGGAAAATTGGCTGATTTGTTCTTCAGTCTTTGTTCCTTTACCAAGTTCCTCTGTGGAGTGTGTGCCAGAAAGGAAAACCAGCTCCATCTGGCAAGGGAAAATGAGAAAGGGCAAGGCCAGAGGTCTGGCCACTCCAGGCACTGGAGACAATGACATCCAGGCAGCAATGTGCCAAGATTTTAGGGTAAAATGACTAAATAAATAGCTAGTAGCTCTGAATCACCTATGATGAGCCAGGCATAGGGGTTGGATACCATCATTATCAGCACAAGTTTATAAAGAAACTGAGTACAGGGGGTTACAGGATTTGTCTGAGGTCATGTAATTCACAAGTGGCAGAGGTAGGGGTCAAGACTAACCACAACTCTCCAACATTATAGCTCGTGCTCCAAACCATCACCCCTCATCAGTTAGAGTGGGTTTGTGTGCTTGGTAAATAATGTGTTTGCTGGCTCTTAAAATGTGGCCAATGGTATGTCTTCCCAGGAGCTCTATTGGCATGAACTTCATGGCTGTAATGCAGATTTCTGGAAAAGATGTCATTGATCTGGAGGTCAGTGACTGTCCTCGTGGAATTCATGGTCTGGCCCCAGCCATGTTGGGGAGACATCATAGGTGATAAACATAAGAATATTAATATTGTAAATTGTTAATTAAGCATCTATTAAAAGCCGGTACTTTACACCAAGAAACAGATTAGAAGGAAGGCATTCTTGGAAGGATGAAATCTCTGGCGTTTGTTGAAATGCAGACACTTCTGGCTTCTTCTTAGGATGTGAAAAGAGGATTGCTTCCAGTTTACAAACCAAAAACAAAAAAAAAATGGATACTTTACATAATTAGGATTTTTTCCTGAATATATCAAAGATCTGGGTCACAGAGCTATCAATCAGTTTGAAATTTCAGGTGCCTCCAAGGAGAGATAAAACATGTCATTTTTTTTTTCTGGGACAGAGCATGGGAAGAAAACAGGGTTGCCATACAAGGTGGGTAAGATGTTAATTTTTTTAAATAAATTACTAAAAATTTTAACAAGTAACTGCTCAAGACTGAGAACTAGTATGAGAGTACAGAAAACTGGTATATATGAGCAGTATACATGAAGGCAGTTTGCACTGACTCATGGGGTATTTTGCACAGGCCTCACTGCGTGTTAACGGGAAAGAATGAGGCAGGCAGGAGACTCCAGAAACCATCCTATATAACACAGGCCTTGCTAGTAAAGAATCCACTGGTGTCAGAAAGAAAATAAATTCCACCCAGATCTTCCACCTTGCATTCCTTTGCTAAAGCTGCTGTTACAAAGGACCACAGACCGGGTGACTTAACAGAATGTTTTTCCTCACAGTTCTGGAAGCTAAAAGATCAAGCTGACCGCAGGGTTGGTTCCCTCTGAGAGATATAAGGGAAATGCCTGTTACAGGCTTCTCTCCTTGGCTTGTAGATTATCATCTTCTCCCTGTGTCTTCAGATTATCTTCTTTTTTGTCTATGTCTATGTGAAAATTCCTTCTTCTTATCAGGTACTGGTCGTTTCAGATTAGGACCCACACTAATGACCTCATTTTAACTTGATTGCCTCTGTCAAAACCCTATCTTCAAATCAAGTCACATTTTGAAGTACTGGGGGTTTGGATTTCAAGCATTTTAAGCATTCAACCCTCCACTTTCCCAAGGGTGGAATATCTATGTGAATTATTTGGGATTCTTCTACATGAGAGATTTGTCTATTCTCCTGCATTTATTTACTCAATAATTTATTCAACCACATATTCATATCAGTATAGACTCAGATACTTATTTTATACTTTGAGTTACAATCTAATACAACTTCTTTTTTTCTCAATTTGTTTTAGCATTGGCCATTGGTAGCTCTTTCATTTAGCTTCTGTGTTTTGTCTTGCTGTTTATTTGTTTTTTATGTTTGTTTGTTTGTTGCATACTCCCATCAGTGTGGGCTTTGTTTGCTTGTTTGCTTAGTACTTCCAGTTTCTGGCATTACAAGATACTCCAGGCTCATGTTGTATATTCCCTGTCTCAGTTCTAGAATCAGCCATCTTTCCAAAGAATTTTGATTTTTTTGTTGTTGTTGTTTGTTTGTTTGTTTTTAGGGCAGGGAGCATGGAATGGTATTAGAAATCAAGATCTAGGTGCTTGGGAGCTCATTGCCACTGGGGTGTTACTTTTCTTAGGCCCTATCAACTGACAGAGAAAAATATGTGTGTGCGCCTATGTGTGCGTGTGTGTGTGTGTGTAAATGGTATATATACACATATCTATGGAGATACATATATATATGTATATATATACAGATAGATAATCATCTATCTGTATATTACTGTTGTTTCCAATGCTAATCCATTATCACATAGATTGTTCTAGCTTCCTTCCCTTTCTCATCTGTAGATTTTCACTTCAACAGTCAGAAACCTGGCTCTATCGTCTTCCATTTATTACTTACTAGTTCTACTATTAAGTATAGCAGTATTAAGATGTATGGCAGTACTAGAATTGCTAAGACATACCCGTGTGAGAAAGAACTCTATGAACTAGAGTACAATGCTTATGTGCAGCTACATTTGCCATTAATCTTACCAACTCCACTCATTTCCAAAGTTACAAGAATGAATAATTTATCAGCCTCATGCTTTTGTAGTACAGTTAGATTCTCTAGCTATAGTCTGCATTTCCTTGTGGAATCCTCCAATTTACTAAATAATTTTTAAATTGTGTATATTAAGGTTCTCTCTCTATGCTGTAAAGTTCTACAAATTTCGGCCGGGCGCGGTGGCTCACGCCTGTAATCCCAGCACTTTGGGAGGCCGAGGCGGGCGGATCACAAGGTTAGGAGATCGAGACCACGGTGAAACCCCGTCTCTACTAAAAATACAAAAAATTAGCCGGGCGCGGTTGTGGGCGCCTGTAGTCCCAGCTACTCGGGAGGCTGAGGCAGGAGAATGGCGTGAACCCGGGAGGCAGAGCTTGCAGTGAGCCAAGATCGCGCCACTACACTCCAGCCTGGGCTGGGCGACAGAGCAAGACTCCGTCTCAAAAAAAAAAAAAAAAAAAAAAAAAAAAGTTCTACAAATTTTGAAAAAAGGCCTTATTGCAGGATTAGAAATTATAATTTCTCTGCCCTAAAATTTTCCTATGCTTCACATGTTTATTTCTCCCTTTTCCTTGATCCCTTTACAGCCTCTATAATCTTGTCTTTTCCAGAATGTTGTATAATTAGCATTATATGCTATGTATGCTTTTCAGACTTGCTACTTTTATCTAGCTGGGGGCCAAAAGAGTGGAGCTGGTACCAACAGAGTCTCTGGAAGCCCAGAGCCTAGAGGATGGAGTTGCTTCCCCAGCTGGCTAAGGAAAGAGCACTACCTGCCCTCAGCCTATAGGACACAGAATAAAGTCAAAGAAGATGATTCTCCACCCTTACAATCTAATAGATTTTTTTCTAATAGGCTTTGGACTTCCTTGGAACCTGTGACTCCTTTATTTCTTCCAATTTCTCCCTTTGAAATGGGAATGTCTATCCTATGTCTCTCTCACTATTGTATTTGAAATGAAATGGCTTGTTTTCCAATTTCACAGGCCCACAGATAGAAAAGAATAGTGCCCCAGGATGGATCATACTCAGAGTCTTGCCCGTACCAAATGTGGATGATATTCACGGTGAGATTTGGAACATTTTTAGTTGAGAATATTTTATGAGATTTTGGACCTGAATTGATGTTGAAATGGGTTAGGACTTTGGGAGATGTCAGGACAGGGTGAGTGTATTTTGCACATGAGAAGCACATGAATTTGGGGAGTCATACTGTGAATATCTTCAAAAAGATATGTTCAAGTGCTAGCCCCAGTACCCGTGGATGTCACCTTATTTGGAAATAGGTATTTTCAAATGTAATTAGTTAAGTTAAGATGTGTACATACTGGATTACGATGAGCCATACATCCAATTACTGGTATCTGTTATAAGAAGGCCATGTGAGGAAACAGAGTCACACCACAGAAGAGCATCACATGAACAACTGAGGCAAAAAATGAAGAGATGCATCTACAAATCAAAGAGTGTCAACAATTGTTCGTAACCACCAGAAGCTAGGAAGAGGCAAAGAAGGAATCTTCCTTGAAATGTTTGGAGAGAACACAACACTGCCAACACCCTGATTTCAGACTCCTAGGCTTCACAATAATAGGAAAACAAATTTCTGTTGTTTTGAGCCATGCGGTATGTGGTAATTTGTTAAAGAAGCCCTAGAAACTAATATACCTTATATCCTAAAACCTCACTATCATCATTTATCAGTTCCAGGAGTTTATTTGTCAAATCCTTTGGATTTTCTGTACAGACAACCATGTCATCTTTAAACCATTTCATATTTTCCTTTCCAATCTGTGATACTTATTTCCTTTTCTTATCTTATTACACTAGATAAAATTTTGAGTATCATATTGAATAGAAATGGTGAAAATTGATATCCTTGCCTACTTATTGACTTCTTGAGAAATTGGAGAAAGTACCACTTTCCCAATTTTTCACCATTAAGTATAATATCGGCTTTAGCATTTTTATAGATGCATTGTGTCAAGGAAGTTCCCCTCTGTTACAGTATGCTTGGAGTTTTTAAAGTAAATCAGTGTTGAAAAAAGCAAAATAATATGAATCAGTGTAAATAAAATTTTATTAAATTTTTATTGACCATATAAGAGCAGAAACTAATGCAATTGCAAACCAAAAACAATAGAGAAAATTAATTAAACCAAAAGCCAACTGTGTGAAACAGTCAATAAAATTGATAAATTTCTGACCAGAAGTTAAATAAAAACAAAAAAGAGAAGACACAAATGACAAATATAAGGAATATAAAAGGAATATCAGTATAAATTCTACGTGTAAATAATGTGGGAATATTAAAAACAACTTATGTCTATAAATAAATGAAATGGTAAAATTCGTTAAAAGATGCAAACTATGAAAGTTCATTCCAGGAGAAATAGATAATCTGAATAGTCCTAAATCAATTGAAATAATTAATAACTATAAATCTTCCAAGAAAGAAAACTTTAGGACCAGATGATTTCACTGGAAAATTCTATCAAACATTTAAAGAATAAATAATGCCAAGTCCACAAATCTCTTTTAGAAAATGGAAGTGGAGATAACACTCCCCATTTCATTTTATGAGGCCAGTATTACCCTAATGCCACCAAAGCCATACAAAAGCATTCTAAGAAAGGAAAATCACAGAAAAACATTTCTTGTGAACACACATTTAAAAATCCTCAAAAAAATTACATGTAGAATCTGGCAATATAAAAAGGAGATAATACATTACAACCAAGTAAGGCTCATCACAGAAATGATGAAATTTATTATATGAACAGATTAAATAAGGAAAACAATATGATTTTCTTAGTGTAAGCAGGAAAAATCTTTCAACGTATTCAACATCTATAATTGATTTTTTTAACTCAGCAAACTAAAATCAAAAGGAAACTTTCTCAACATAATTTAGAGAGACTACAAAAACCTATAGTTTTTCCACTAAAATTAGGCAAAAGACAAGGATGCATGCTTTCTTCACTCCTATTCAAATTCACACCAGAAGTCTAGGGAAATAGCACAAGAAAAAATAAAAACTACAATTTTTTTAAGAAACAGATAAAACTGTCGTATTTGCAGATAGCATGTTTATCTACTCAGAAAATCCCAAATATGCTATATAAAACATACCAAAACTAGTAAATGAGTTTAGCAAGTTTTCATGGGCAAGGTGAATGTACAAAAATCAATTATGTTTCCATATTGTAGCAATGAACATTTGGGAATTAAAATTAGAAATTAAAGTTGAAAAAAGAAAAAATGTCTCTAAGACATAAAAAAATTGGGGTTAAAGCTAACAAAATATATACAAGATCTGTACACTGGAAACTACAAAATACTGACCAAAGAAGTCAAAGAATACCTATATAAATGAGATCTATTATGTTAATAGTCTGGATGACTCAGTGGTATTAAGATGTCACAATCTCCCATATATAAAGATTATGAGTCCATCTCATAATCTTTATATTCAGTGCAATCTCAGTCAAAATCGCAGCAAGATATTTTGTAAACATTGACAAGATGATTCTAAAATTTATATGGTAATGCAAAGAGAATATAATAACCAAAATAATTTTAGAAAAAAAAGTCAAAATTGCAGGACTCATACTGGCTAATTTTAAGACTTACTATAAAGCTACAATAACAAGACATTGTATTATCAATGAAATAATATACTCACAAATTAAGGGACCACAAGTAAGCCAAACCAAGACCCACACACATATTGACAATTGATGTTTTTAAACAAAGACACAAAACTAACTAAATGAAAAAGATAATATACCCATGGAAAAATTACATCAGATCCAAAAAGATATAAATTTTAATCCATACTTTGTACCACATACAAAAAATTAATTCAGAATATATTATAGATTTAAATATAAAACCTCCACTCATAGAACTTCTAGAAGAAAACATAGGAGATAATCTTTGTGATGTTGAGTTAGGCAAAGACATTTTAGATACAACACTAAACGCACAGCCATTAAAAGGAAAAAAATGATAAATAGGACTTTAATTGAAATTAAGAACTTCTGCTCTTCATAAGACCCTGTTACAATGATGAAAAACGAGCCACAAAGTAGGAGAAGGTACTTGCAAATACATTAATCTAATAAGCTACTTGTATCCAGAATATATAAAGAACTCTTTAAAAAGATAACAAATTTTTAAGTGGGCAAAAGACTTACTCTGATATTTAACCAAAGATGATATGCAAATGGAAAGTAAGTGTGCAGTGATGCTCTATATTATTAATCATTAGGATAATGCAAATTAAAACCACAATGAGATACCACTACATAGCTCTGAGAATATGGAGGCAGGAGAAGAAAAACAATACTAAATCCTGGCAAAGATACAGTTAATAGAACTTAAGTTTTGATTATCAGGATGTGAAATTATATACCTGTTTTGGAAAATATTTGGATATTTTCCTGTAAATTAAACTAAATGCTTACCTTACAATCAATTAACTACACAAATGAAGTGAAAACATAAATGTGTTAGGCCGTTTTTGCATTACTGTAAAATAAAGAAAAAACAGAGATCAAGTAATTTTTAAAGAAAAGGTTTGATTGGCTCACAGTTCTGCAGGCTTTACAGGAAGCATAGTGCTGGTATCTGCTTGGTTTCGTGGAAGGCCTCAGGAAGCTTACAATTATGGCAAAAGATGATGAGGGAGCAGGCAAGTCACATGACAAAAGCAGGAGCAATTGAGAGAGAGAGACAGGGGAGGAGCCACACATTTGAAATGATTCGATCTCATGAGAACTAACTATCACAAAGACAGCACCAAACCATGAGGGACCTTCCCGCACTATCCAAACATCTCCCACCAGGCCCCACCTCCATTACTAGTATTAAAATTCCAAAATGGGATTTGGGTAGTGACAAATACTCACATTATATTATTCCATCCCTGGCCCCTCCCAAATCTTATATCCTACTTACATTGCAAAGTATAATTATGCCTCCTCAACAGTCCTCTAAAGTCTTAACTCATTCCAGCATTAACTCAAAAGTCCAAAGTCTCATTTGAGATGAGGCAAGTCCTTTCCACCTATGAACCTGTAAAATCAAAAACAAATTATTTGACTCCCAGGATATTTTATCATGCAAGTATAATCACTAGGTAAATATTCCCATTCCAAAAGGGAGACATAGGTCAAAAAGAAAGGGGCTACAGGCCCCACACAATTTCAAAATCCAACAGGGAAGTCATTACATCTTAAAGCTCCAAAATAAGCTCTTTTGACTACATTTCCCATACCTGCAGCACAGAGGTACAAGGGGTGCATTCCCAAGGCCCTGGACAGCTCCACTCTGGTTGACTGCTCTCACAGGTTCTTTAGTGCCTGCAGCTTTTTCATGTATAGGGTGCAAGCTGCCAGTGTATTTACCATTCTGGGGTTCGGAGGTCAGTGACTCCCTTCCCACAGCTCCACCAGGCAGTGCCCCAGTGGGGACTTTGTGTGGGGGCTCTAACCCTACATTTCCCCTACACACTGCCCTGGTAGAGGTTTTCTGTGAGATTTTCTGTAGTAGGCTTTTACCTGGGCATTCAGGCTTTCCCATACATCCTCTGAAATCCAGGCAGAGGTTCCCAAGCCTCATTCATTCTTGCACTCTGTGTACTCATAGGCTTAACACAACAGGGGAGCTTCCAGGGCTTATGGCTTGTGCCCTCTGAAACAGTGACCAGAGCAGTACCAGGGGTCCTCTGAGACAAGGCTTGAGCTAGAACAGCCTGGATGTGGGGAATAATGTCCCAAGCCTGCACAGGGCAGCAGGGCCCTGAACCAAACCCATGAAATCTTTCTTCCCTCCGAGAGGCCTCTCTGCCTGTGTTGGGAATGGCTGCCCTGAAGGTCTCTGAAATGCCTTTAGTGTCTTTTTCCCTTGTCTCGGCTATCCGTACTTGGCTCCCTGTTAGTTATGGAAATTTATCTACCAAGTGGTTGCTCCACAGCCCGCTTGAATTCCTCTCCTGAAAAAGTTTTTTCTTTCTCTGCCACATGTCCAGGCTGCAAATCTCCCAAACTTTTGTGCTCTGCTTCCCTTTTAAGTTCCAACTTTAGATCATTCATTCACTCCCACATATGAGCATAAGTTGTTAGAAGCAGCCAGGTCAAATCTTGAACACTTTGCTACTTAGAAATTTCTTCTACCAGATAACCTAACTCATCAATATGAAGTTCAAACTTACACAGATTCCTAGGGCAAGGGCACTTTATAGCCAAGTTCTTTGCTAAGGCATAACACATGTGACATTTGCTCTAGTCTCCGGTAAGTTCTTCATTTCCATCTGAGACCTCATCAACCTGGACTCCACTGTCCATATCACTTTCAGCATTTTGGTCACAATCATTTAACCAATCTCTAAGAAGTTCCAAACTTTCTCTCATTTTCCTGTCTTCTTCTGAGCTCTCCAAACTCTTCCAATCTGTGGCTGTTATCCAGTTCCAAAGTTGTTTTCACATTTTCAAGTATCTTTATAGCAATGTCCCACTCTTCAGTACCAATTTTCTGTGTTAGGCCATAGTTGCATTGCTATAAAGAAATACCTGACACTTGTTAATTTATAAACAATGAATTTTAGTTGGCTCACAAGTCTGCAAGCCATATGGCTGACATCTTCTCAGCTTCTAGGGAAGCATTAAGAAGCCTACAATTATGGTGGAAAACAAGGGGGAAATAGGCATGTCACATGGTGAAAGCAGGAGCAAGTGAGGGAAAGTGGGAGTGTGGAAGGTGCCATACACTTTTAAACAACCAGATCTCACAAGAACTCATTATCATGAAGACAGCACCAAACCATGAGGGATCCATTCCCATGATCCATACACCTCCCACCAGGCACTGAGCAACAGAGATTACAATTCAACATGAAATTTGGGCTGGAACAAATATCTAAACTATATTACATGAGTTGGTGCAAAAACTTGTGGCCAAATGTCTATAGTGGCTTTATTTATATGCACCCAAAGCTACAAACAACCCAAATGTCGTTCAGTGGATGAATGGATGAACAAGCTATAGCACATGTGTAAAATGGAATACCATTCAGTGATAAAACCAGTGAACCACTGATACATGCAACAACCAAGATAAACCTCGAATGCACAATAATAAATAAAAAGTGCCATATTCAAAAGCTACAGAAATGTTGGGAAATTTCAAAACTAAAGGGAAAGAAAATGATTAGTAATTTTCACAGGTTTAAGGTGGAGAAAGGGTTTAATACAAAGATGCATTAAAAAATTTTTCGGGGTGATGGACTTGTTCCATATCTTAATTTTGGTGGTGGTTACATGACTGCACTAAAAAGTATACATTTTACTGCATATAAATTTTAACCCAATTAGAAATACTTTTAAAAAACAAATGCAAAGATAAATGTTGGTGAGATATAGTTTTGGAGGCTTGTTAGACATTTCAAGTTGCAGAGAGTTGCAGTGTATGAGTTGTGGAGGCAGTAAAGGTGGTAGGTATGTTGACTGGAAATGGCCTCCCATAAACCTTTCCCTCATCCTCAGCAAAGGCGGTTCTCAGATACAAAATCTGAAAAAATAATAGGGGTAATAAATATACATGTCAGGTTTCATAATGGATTTGACTATAAAGAAAATTAAATATCTGAAATTCTACAAGTTTCTGACTTACCAGAACAAAATGATAAAATCTGTAGTAGGTGGTATTCAAAACACAAATAGACATATCGTTTTTGTGTGTACAGTTGTGTGCTATACAAAAGGAAAAAAAGCCTTTATATTAGTCCTTTATAATACGTACTCTTATTTACTGATATCAAATTCGGTTTTCAATCTTCCTTGCAGTTCTTTTCTACTTCAAAATCCCTCAAACAGGTCTTCAGTTACTTAGCTCTTCGTGGGTTGATATATGCTACTATTATAAACTTGATTATTATCTGTGGAGTTCTGATCATGCCTTTCTATTGCTATCTTATTGATCCTTCACTTCCCCCACAACATCTTTAAGAAATTCTATTACATGCATATTGACACCCCATGCTCAATGTCAAATTTCCTATGTTCCCTTCATTTCTCTATTTGTTATTTATCTCTGTGTTCTTGATTTATTTTGGGGGTTTAGCTTCTGCTTAGCTAATTCAATTTTCCACACTGTCTGTTCTACTTGTTAATGCTTCCAGTGATTATTTTAATTGTTCCATACAATTTTAATTCTAATCCACTCTGTTTTCTCTCAGTATCTTCTTGCTTAATAGAAGGGATATCTCAATTCTATCTTAGGGAATAAGTCATAGCACACTTCTATAATTTAGAGTGTAATGTATTGAATTTAAAATTTGTCTCAAACTATAGTTTCTTCTGAATTCCTAAAAAGATGGAGCCCAACGGACATACATTCCATTGTTAGTTCTGATTGTGAACATTTGAAGAAGGTAAACTCCTTGCAATTTACTTTGGTTAAAGTAGATGCTATTGATGCCCACTCCTCATATGCCCTCAGCCCACCAGAGTTCCCAGCTTCACACATAAAGTGCCTACATCTTTCCTCTTCTCTGGCTGAAGTCTTTCTCTAATCCCTAGAAGCTTGCTTTGCCACAGTAAGAAGCACATGGTATGGGGTGTGAGTGGGAGAATTAACATCCCTGGGTAACCCTCACTCCATGGGAGATGGGAGGCAGCTGTCAGGTGGAATAATGTTGAGATATAGTCCAAATAGTTTTTCAGAGGATCTCCAACAGGGATTTTTTTTTCACTTTTCCACCTTCCCTGTCTTGTTTTCTCCATTTCCATACTTGTGAATTGTAGAATCACCTTCCAAATAAACTATCTGCATCCAAATTTGTATCTCAGGAACTTGGATGAGCTTAAATTAAGACATACATCTATCTGCCCCTTACCCTGCTTTGGGTGGCTTCCCTGGTTGGCTGCAGAGGAGGAATTTCTCTTTTTTGGTCTACTCACCTTTCCCATGGAATTCCAGATGCCACTCCCTACTATGTGATATTCAAGTGGTCCATTCTAAAATACCTGGTAATTCTCAGAGACTGAATGGTAAGATCTCCAGATTCCTAAGAATCAAGGTATACCCAGCTCTTCAAATGTCAGTGAGGAGTAGACAATTGAGAATGACAGGGTCCTAATCTCAGCCTGATCTTATTTTTTTTTTATCATTTTAAACCGTATATAAATATAGACTATTAAATAACCAATTCAAATGCATCATAATATGGTTTGGCTGTGTCCCCACCCAAATCTCATCTTGAATTCTCACATGTTGTGGGAGGAACCTGGTGGGAGGTAATTGAATCATGGAGGCAGGTCTTTCATGCTGTTCTCATGATAGTGATTAAGTCTCATGAAATTTGATGGTTTTATAAGTGGGAGTTCCCCTGAACAAGCTCTCTCTCTTTGCCTGCTGCCATCCACGTAAGACGTGAATTGCTCCTCCTTGCCTTCTGCCATGATTTTGAGGCCTCTCCTGCCATGTGGAACTGTAAGTCCCTTAAACCTCTCTCTTTTGTAAATTGCCCAGTCTCGGTTATGACTTTATCAGCAGCGTGAAAATGGACTAATAAACATCACAATGGCTTCACAAAATATAGTCACAATATTGCTCAAAGATTTCTATTGGTTTCCAGTAATTGTCCTTATGTGTATACTATTTTGAAGATGTACTCACTGCAGGAATCACTTTGGGTTTTTTTTTCCTCCCTCTCTCTCTCTGCATACAGCTCTTTATGTTTAACACTTACCATGTGTCCACTGGGGACCAGGCACTGTGTTGTATGCCCTAGGGAAGTTACCTGATTTAATCTTCACAGCAACTCTGAGGAGTAAATGAATATCTCCCACTTTAACAGATGGTAGGCTGAGCGTGGCAGTTCAGCTTGTGATCCCAGTACTTTAGGAGGCCAAGTTGAGGGTTCATTTGAGGCCAGGACTTCAAGACCAGCCTGGCCATCATAGCAAAACTCCGTCTCTCCAAAACATACAGAAATTAAACAGGTGTGGCTGTGCATGTCTGTAGTTCCAGCTACTTGGTGGGCTGAGGCACAAGAATCGCTTGAACCCAGGAGGTGGAATTACAGTGAGCTGAGATCGCACCACAACACTGTAGCTTGGGCAACAGAGGGAGACCTTGTCTAAAAGAAGACAAATTAATTTATCTTGCCCCAAAAGTTCATGCTATGTATACAATATCATGCCCCCCGCCCCTTTTTTTTTTCTAATAAGACTACAGCTCTGCTTTAAGGAGTTCATTGCATACTACATTTTACCAAAAGGGTCTTAGTCCTAACTAATCCCATATCCCTAACTTCTCATTTGGTCATTTGGTCATCCTCATGCCCAGTCTTTGTTAACCTAGTAGGTAGATAAAGATGAAAGGTAGATGTTTGCTGAGCTTCTAGAGTAAACCTAAGAGTATAAGCTCTGAGATTCCTTGTATGAATTTCAGGACCTATGCTAGCCCCTCCATCCACTGACTAAGTAGTGGGATATGGAGACATAAGATGGGATGGGGGAATAGAATACTTACTCTCACGAAATTTTCTATTTGGGTTTCCTTCCTCCACATTATAGGTTGTATTGTTGATTCACTTGTAAAGGAAATGTGCCAAAAGTTCCAGTAAAATGATATCCCTGGGTCAGCTCTGGAGAGGCTGAGCAGGTGGCAGCCATATGTAGGTGATGCCACTAGCAATTCCCTCTCTTATCTTCCCAAAGATGAATTCTCAATCTCTGCAACCAAGTACTGCTTATGGCTAAAGAGGCTTTCAAATTATGTTGGCAAAAATCCATCACTTAGGATCTGATCCTTTTCTCTAAGAAAATGGAATATTAGTGGTTTTTATCCTAGGGACTGTGGCTTCAAGGATGATGTAAAACTCCAAAAATGACCAGCATTTTTCTCATATGTCTTGCTATTTGTATATTTTAGGAGGATGGGTAGTGGGTGGATATAGCGTCTTTCTTTCCTTTCTCAGTGAGGTCTATGGCAAAGGCTGCTAAGCATTCCTGAAATCTAGTTCTCTTTCTTCTTAGGCACACAGGTAGATTACATCCCTCGCCTTCCTTAGCAATTAGGTGCTTCCATGAAACAGTTCTCGTTAATAAAATTTAGGCCTCTAATGCAGATCTCTTTCAGCTTAGCCTATAAAACTCCTATGAGGTATTCTATCCTTCTCTTTCTTCATCTGGTGGGTGAATATTCACACATAGAGTACCCTTGGAATCCACATCCTAAAAATCATAAAATCCCATGGCAACCTGGGATGCTTAGTAACTAGATGCAGACCTCTTCACCAATTTAACTTGATGTGGATGGGACATATACATATATCATGATAGAACACAGAGAATGTATCTGTTAACACTAGCCAACATTACCATAAATATAGGTTCAAAGACCCAAAAGAGGTAAGAATAAGTGCTAGGTTTTTACAGCCTTTCAAAGCTCATGGTCATGCCATACCCAGCCATGACAAGGTTTCCTAAATAACTCACTCTCTCACTCTTAGCATTTACGCCATAGAGAAGAGGCTACATTTGGTCAATGTCACCCTTGGGTGGAATCTGGATTTCTACCAGTGTCTCTGTTTCATAACCGTAGGGCTTGACCTTCTGTTTTCTTGGACACTGGACATCAGAACAGGCAGCCACTGAGCAATGAGGTGGGATATCCCAGTATAGTTGTTTGAAAAGGATCCACAAGTTTCAGGGGCAGACATTCTAGCAGGGCAATCATAGGACTGTGATGGGGCTAAGAGAAACTTACAATGTCTCATGTGAGAGATGGCACAACACAGCGGAAATAGCCAAGGATGGAAACCATTGGTATAGGGTTTGAAGCAAGACTCTTTGTTTAACTAGTGATCTCCCCTCTGACAAGTTATTTTGCCTCTCTGAAACTTCATTCTATATTTGAGCAATGAAAACAATGTAATAATAATAATGATAATGACAGCAGTGAAGATCTGGTGAGGGCAAACTATGTGCCTACCTCTGTTCTGAACACATTACATGCATGGTATAATTTAATCTTCCTAACAATAATATGTTAATTATTGATAGTATTTCCTTAATAGCTAGGTGTTATTTTTATTCTCCTTATAATATTTTATCCCACAGATCTGCTGTGAGAATCAATTTAGAAATATAAGATTTTTTTTTTTTTTTTGATACGGGGTCTCTCTCTGTTGTCCAGGCTGGAGTGGAGTGGCGCAATCTCGGCTCACTGCAAGCTCCGCCTCCCGGGTTCACACCATTGTCCTGCCTCAGCCTCCCAATTAGAGAGTAGCTGGGACTACAGGCACCCGCCACTATGCCTGGCTAATTTTTTTTTTTTTTTTTTGTATTTTTAGTAGAGATGGTTTCACTGTGTTAGCCAGGATGGTCTCGATCTCCTGACCTCGTGATCTGCCCGCCTCGGCCTCCCAAAGTGCAGGGATTATAGTCGTGAGCCACCGTGCCTGGCCAGAAATACGAGTTAAAAGAAAAAAGAATTGTGTAGCAAACATTATTCTAATAAAAATAAATCATATTTTGTTGCCTCTCGTGCTTGATTATGTATCTTTATCAATCAGCTGTAAACATATCTAGCTATCATTTATCTATCTATTGATACCTTCTGTCCTGATTTTCCACTGCCCCATTATATCTACTGTCTTCCCAAAACACATTTGGAACAATATTATAACACCTAAGGTCATTTTATTAATTGTTGCAAATATGCCTTCCCCAAAGTTGTGAGTTCTGCCAGTTTACTGAGAAATCAAAATTTATAGATCTTTACACCTCCATATGCTGGACCACCTTAAGCGTTACATAAGTGTTTGAAAATGTCTTGTGGTTTGTCATATATTAGGTATTTACTGTATGTCAGGCACTATGCTAGGAACTTTGCCTATATTGTCTGATAGAATCCTTTCTACGATATCGTAAGTTTCCACACTTGAGCATGCATCAGAATCATCCGGAGAGCTGGTTTAAACAGATTTATGAGCCCCATCCCAAGGATTTCTGAGTCAGGAAATCTGGGGTGGGAATCTATGAATTTGCATTTCTAACAAGTTTCTGGATAATGCTGATGCTGCTTGTCCGGGACCACACTTTGAGAATCACTGCTAAAGTCATTACATTTGAGGAATAAGAAAATTGAATTTCTAGAAAGTTAGGTAACTAGCCATATTGGGTTTGCTAGGACTGCTGTAACAAAGAACCACATACTAAGTGGTGACTTAAACAACATAAATTTATTTTCTCACAGTCCTGGAGGCTAGAAGTCCAAGATCAAGGTCAGGAGGGTTGGCACCATGTGAGGGTAATAAGGGACAGGTTCTGGGCCTCTCCCACAGCTTCCGGTGATTTGTGGACAATCTTTGGCATTCCTTGTCTTGTAAAAGCATCGTCCCAATCCCTGAGTTCATGTTATTATGGTGTTCTTCTTATGTATACCTGTCTCCAACGTCACGCCTTCCTAAGGACTCCAGTCTTATTAGATTAGTGCACAACCGTAAAGAGCCTAATTCCAAATAAAGTCACATTCTAAGTACTGGGGATTAGAACTTCAACATGTGAATTTTCTATCCTAATATGAAGGCCACACAGCCAATAAGTGTTAGAAGTAGTGTTGAAACCCAAGTCTGTCTTATTTCAGAGCCACCATTTGTAACCATTTCACTCATTTGACTCTCTTGGTGAATGAAATAAGTGAATACACATAGAAGTAGATCAGAGAAGTTGCCAGAAAAGATACCTCAAGCACTGTCTTTATGTCAAGAGTGACAACAGGAAACCCTTCTCCATGTGCCTGCAAAGCAAAGGAGAGATATTCTTTAGCTCTGGCATTCCAATGGGCCGGATTGATGATAAGAGAGTACAGGTGTAGACATGACTGTCCCTGGCCTACAGCTGCCATTCAAATGCCACAGTCAAGAAGTAAAACTTTTCTGTCTTGTTCAGAGAGAACAATGAATGTTCAGGACCTCAAATTAGAAAGTTTCTACTTTGTCAACAACTTTCTGGGACTTTCCCTCATTGAATCAGAAGGGATACCTGACCATTTTATCTGACCCTGAGGTAATGCTAAAGGTAATGTCTCATGCCATGTTCTTTGCCCTGGGACAGCTATACAGACTACTCAGGGTTGGGAGTAGAGTGGTGGTGGGCGTGGGAGAGGGGCAAGGTGGGGAGTTAGCTCGGTCAAACAGCATGGTTGCATTTTCTCCCTGACTCTTGAAGGCTGAGATTTGTGGATACCATAAAAGGTTACAGCCTCTCTTTGGAAGCCACAAATAACCCTGCTTGGGCTATGACAGCTCAGCAGCCCTTGGCATGCCATTACACATTTCTGCCTGGGATTCCAGCAGTGCATTTGAGCAGCTGGCCCCAAAGTATGGTCTCTACAGAGCATGTCATAGGGGTTCTGGGTCGCTGGGGAGCAGTTCCCTCTTATGAGTCAATGCCCAGAGACAGAGCTTGATCTAATGAAATTACATACTTTCTGGAGTGATTAATAAACATGGTCTATTTCTCCATATGGGATGAATATTCTTAAATGAAAGGAATGTGAGTATGTGGGGGTGCAGTCATGTATAGCTCCACCTCTGCCTAGCAATGGCTAAAATTCCATGATCTTGGCATAGAGATTGTAAGGAAAGACAGTCCTTAAAAATAGAGGTAAACCACACACACATGCACACATGTGTACACAAGAGTACACGTCAGTCCTGGTAAAATCTGAACAAGTTCTGTAATCAAGTTAACAGTATGATACTATGTTAATTTCCTCATTTTGACACTGTACGGTGGTTATGTGTGATATTATTAATGGAGGAAGGTGAGTAAAGGGTACATAGGAATTTTGCACTATTTTCGCAACTTATTATGAGTCTTAAATAACTTTAAAAAGTATTGCCATAGTAATAAAAAGTATTACTGCAATTACAACACCGACAAAAGTATAGGTAGAATTTTTAGTAGTCTACTAACTGAACATCATAATCATTCATACAAGCCATGATGTCCAACATTTATGAAATATTAGAACAATTTCCAAGTCACATGTTAATTTTTAAAAATTCCTGGAGAGGTCTTTTTTTTGGATATGGATCTCTAACTAAATAATGTCCCTACGTGAGCCATGGTTTGACATAGAAATGGTGTAAAGCATGTCCACTGACTCCCATGAAGTCAAGAATCATTAGGTTATTGATGTCCAGGCTTTATTGCATCCGGAGGGCAGCTGAGTACTGACCTCATGGAACACCCAGGCCCACCCCTGGATGTCAGCACTTTTTCCACATGACTCAGGGTCTGGAGTGCCTGCCCCTTGATGCCTCCTTGCAATTTCACAGCCAACTCTGGGTCACTCTAAATCAGTGGTCTGGGTCACACATTCTCATACCAATGTCACCTTATCTACTCAGCTGCTGTATGGGGCTCTCAGAACCTGTGTCCACACCGCTGTCAGGAACTGATACTGTTATGGCCACTACTGTCATGACATCATTAGATACATGCAGGATCACTGAATAGACAAGTTCTGTTTATCAAAATTAGGGTTTTCATGGTGTAGAAGCCTCTTGCAGCTTCTGCTGAACCAATCATTACTTTCAAAGTTTTCTAACCCTTGTAACATGGTCTGAGATACTCTTTTATTCAATAATATCCATAATCAGTCAAATTACTCTATGTCAGAAAGTCCATTTAACTATGGTTATTGTGACGCCTATTTGACAACTAACTTGAACTAAGGAGTGCATATTAGAAATTATATTAGAAATAAATTATATAGTTTCTCACAGTTACTAGTTTACTATATACTTACCTGAAAGCATTTCACTGTATTACCAACTAGTTCATTTTTTTAGGTACGTATTAACTAAATATCAGCTCTGCTTGAAACCAGAACATCATACTGTTAGGGTTAGTGAGTTGTCAGTCACAGGAAATATTTGCAAAGAACATATCCAGACACTTTCGTAGTGTTACTATAGAAGGAATTTTAGGACACATGTCTGCTTGCATGAGTATTCAATAAATATCTATTAAATCCATGAATCTATCAATCAATCAATAAATGAATACTTGAGATAATTTTTTTTTTTTTTTGAAACAGAGTCTCGCCGTATCACCCAGGCTGGAGTGCGGTGGCATGATCTTGGCTCCCTGCAACCTCTGCCTCCCGGGTTCAAGAGATTCTCCTGCCTCAGCCTCCCAAGTAGCTGGGATTACAGGTGTGCACCACCATGCCCAGATAAGTTTTTCATATTTTTAGTAGAGACAGGGTTTCACCAAGATGGCCAAGCTGGTTTCGGACTCCTGACCTCAAGTGATCTGCCCACCTCGGCCTCCCAAAGTGCTAGGATTATAGGCATTAGCCACTGCGCCTGGTCAATATAAATATTTTAAATTTCTTCTAACCCTGCCATTCAGAGATGGTAGGTCTTCTCTTCAAGGTGCTGGGAATTCAGCTGTAAACATGACAGAAAAGACCCCTATATACATGGATTTTCATTCTAGAAAATGAGTAAGAGACAAAGAGAGATAATATAATATCAGATATTCATAAAAGCTATGAAGGAAAATTGAGCAAACAGAATAAGAGAATGAGAGATTGTTTTAGATAAAAATTTGCAGATTGTATGTATCTTTGTTTGTTTGTTGTAAATAAACAGATCAGAGCATGCAACTCCAAAATTATGTGGTCTTCTTTCCAACACATGAGATGGACAAATCTTGCTTTCATTACTGTTTCTATTATGAAAAGTCCACGCTGTGGACTTTTATTTTAGCATATCTGGCATATTCTCCTTGCTCTCTTCAATGCCAAGGAAATTCTGTTCTTTGAGTTCAGTGAGTCTTACAAATAAGAGAATTCAGTAGTCTAGAGTCTTAGACCAGGCTCCCTGAAAACCAACCTAACACAAAGTTTATGTTTGCGAGGTGCAATCACAAGACCGTAAGTGCAAAGGAATAAGGGAAGGGCAAGGAATAAAGGCAAATACATCATACTTATACTTTAATAAACTGGCCACCACTTAATAAGAAAACATATCTGATTGCTGATAAATACAGGGTTTTCCTGGACATGCCATAAAGAATGGCCACACCTTGGTATGGTCCAACAGAGAAGGGATCTGGAATTATCTTTTACTCCCTCCTGTCTCCTGTATCTTTTTAGTTAAGTTTTTCCCATGAGGCAGTAACACTCCCACACCCCAGAGTTGTGTCACCTAGCCCCTCTGGATGTAGAGAAAGCAAACTCCTATGCTCAATGATGGAGACTGCATCTCAGCCTGGAAGTGGAGAGAGAAGACATAGTCTCTATCGTATTGGTTTTGTTGGCCCGAGGTTCTCACTGTGGAAGGCTCAGGTGAAGTCTTATAAGAGCCCCACCCTTATTCCTGGGGAGGTGGAGGCTGATAGCACTGCCAATGATGGTAGCAGCTGGAGCTTCCCACCAATCAAGCATCTGGGATCTTGGCAGGCAGATATGGCCATGGAAATCTAAGAAAGCACACATGGTAGTCCCCATATGCCTACTGAGCCCAATTTATAACCAACCAAATGGCTTGGAGGCAGTTCCTAGAAAGGAGTTCCAGGCATCTATTGAACAATGGCAGTCTTACGTAATCAGTTTCTTAGGAAGACTATTTTGAGCTTAATGTTCTCATATGTAGACCATTTCTGATCTGTTTATTACAAAACATCCTATCATTATTTTATATTCTCTTCATTTATCTCTAAGTCTTCCCTACACAAACCAGATTATATTAAAATACATGTTCAGTTGGCCCTACCTTCTATAATTAAAAATTATAATATATATTTGTAATAATAGAATTAAATATTATAGAAGATAGGGCCAACTGAACATATATACATGCCATTGACCTTAAACTATTTAAGAGAGTGTAGCAAAAATGTTTAATTTGCTTCAGTATTCAGAGGCCAATCTGGTGTCACGGGGGTATGTTTTCATTGAGTTTAGTTGGCAGAGATGCCTTTGGTTTCTACAAAAACATTCAAGCAAACAACAATAAAAACAGCAACAATTTTTTTAAAAAAACTAAGACATAAAACACGAAGATAAAAATCTAGATACCATTATTGGAAACTGGATGCTTCTGAACACTGGTGTTATTAGCACCTGGCACTGAGTATAAATGAGGAAAGCAGAGATGAAAGCTCTGTCTGTTGAAAATCTCCATCAGCTGCCATCTCATTTCAACATGGCAGACTGTGTTCAAGTATATGTTGAGCCCTTTTAGTTTCTGCTACATTACTACAATATTTTGCGAAGTGAACAAGAAGACCAATTGAAATGTGAATACAAGAACAGAGAAAGGGCTGTTCAGTCACAGACATGTATAATGGTGTCTAACTTAATCTGAACTCACGTCACCTTCAACCTGCTGTCACCTGAACCCAACATATGGACAACTCAGAGAAGAGTGAAGGCATCATGGAAGGTGTCATTTTTTCTCATCATCTACCAAGTGATTTATGGAAGTGTTTCTCACATGGGCTGAAATTGTGATCGATTTTATCTCTGCCCCCAGTGCCTTTGGGAACCTGCGAGCCATTGGCGCTCACACTCCAACCTGACCTCCTAGAACTGTTGTAAAGCTCATACCACTATTCACACAAATAACACAAGATGATGGCAGCCCCTCCCTTGAGTGCCCAGCTAGATTGAATGCTGCCTAAGGCTATGAAGAATCCTGCCTGACAGCGCATAAGCCTCGCACATCCTCCTATCCTGTCTCCCAGCTTCTTGCTGGCTCCATCCCTCTCACCCGTCTGCTTCCCAGCCTTGACTCCACTAACCTTCTGTTCCATCAGTTTTGTTCCTCATGTCCAAACATGTCAGTTGCACCATAGCACAAACTTCCTATTTACAGTAATGGTTCTCAACCACCAATGTTCCTTTAAGCTACCAATGACTACGTTTAAAATGCTAATTTCCAGGCCCCACCAACATTATTGGATCAAATCTCTAGGAGTAAAACCAAGACACTTCATTTTCATTTTTCAAAATTGTCATAGATAATTCTAAAGAACAGATATAGTGGCAAACCACTACATTGGAGCATGAGATTTGTCTCCTTTATCATCTCTGCTGTTGCTTCTTCCACCTTCCCTTAGTCCTGCCTATTTCTGCCTTGCCATCTGTCTGCTCTTCTGGGAACAACCTTCTTCCTTGATAATTGCCCCTGAACCATCTTTTCTGTTCAAGTCACTTGATGCCTTTATCTTAGAGTTGGCTGCTTCAAACAGCCTGGAATCTCAGAATTAGACAGAAACCAAGAGTCCCTATTTTTATCATCCTCTCTAATGAATGTTTTTAAAGACTATGCCCCAGAGTCTTTGGGTTTGTAAACGTCAGTGAAAAAAAGTCCATCTTCATTTTCACTAACTCCTATCTGAAATTTAGCGTTTCCTTCTATCATGAATAACAGAGTTGTGGTAGCAATAGCTTTCACTTGGTCACCAACAGATACCACAGATAGTTTCATATCAATGCAGTTATGTCAACTGTACTGAAATTCTATGAATGCTCCTTAAAGCTTCAAAATTGTAAAATTAATAGGTCTCGTGCTACATTTTGTCATTGGATGTTGATAGAAAAACACACACGATTCTATATTTCAAGCATTTAAAATACTTGGATATTTTTCAAGATAACTGCTTTTTCTTTTTAAATCTATGTATTTTAATTCATATATTTAAGAATAGTATTCCCCTCAATGAAATACCACCACACACTTGCTAAAACGGCAAAAGTCAAAAATATTGACAGAACCAAATATTAGTAAGTATGTGGAGCAATCATACATTGGTGGTGAGAGTATAAAGTGGCACTTTAAAAAACTTCTGCACAGCAAAGGGTACAATCAACAAAGTGAAGAGACAACCTACAGAATGGAAGAAAATATCTGCAAGCTATATATCTGACAAGGGATATATAAGGAGCTCAAAAAACTCTATAGAAAAAAATCTAATAATCTGATTTTTTAAATGGGCAAAAGATTTGAATATACATTTCTCAAAAGAAGACATACAAATGGAAAACAGGCATATGGAAAGTTGCTCAACATCCTTGATCATCAGAGAAATGCTAATCAAAACTACAATGAGATATTCTCTCATCCCAGTTAAAATGGCTTATATTAGAAAAAGAGGCAATAACAAATGCTGGTGAGGATGTGGAGAAAAGAAAACCTTCATACACTGGTGGTGGGAATGTAAATTAGTACAACCACAATGGAGAATAGTTTGGAGATTCCTCAAAAAACTGAAAATATAACTACCATATGGTCCAGGAATCCCACTGCTGGGTATATATCCAAAAAAAAAAAAAGGAAATAAGCATATCAAAGAGATATCTGCCCTCTTATGTGTGCTGCAGCACTGTTTACAATAGTTAACATTTGGAAGCAACCTAAGTGTCTATCAACAGATGAACAGATTAAAAATAAAGGTGGTACGTATACACAATGGAGTACTATTCAGCAATAAAAAATAATGAGATCCAGTCATTTGCAACAACATGGATGGTACTGGAGAGCATTACATTAAGTGACATAAGCCAGGCATGGAAAGATAAACATTTCATATTCTCACTTATTTGTGGGATCTAAAAATCAAAACAATTAAACTCACGGACATAGAGAGTATAAGGATAGTTACCAGAGGCTGGGAAGGGCACTGGGGGGCTTAGGGATAAATGGGGATAATTAATGGGTATCAAATATAGAAAAATGAGTAAGACCTACTATTTGATAGCACAACCGGGTGACGATAGTCAATAATAACTTATCTGTACATTTTAAAATAACAGTGTAATTGGATTGTTTGTAACTCAAAGGAAAAGTGATTGAGAGAATGGATACTCACCAAAAAATAAATAAATAAATAAAGTAAAGTAAAATGGTACACCATTTAAGGAAGGACTAGTGGTTTCTTACAGGATTAAATATGACTTGTCCTATGCCCAAAGGTCTCTTAGATATTTACCTAAGGTAAATGAAAATGTGTGTTCACAAGAAGACTTATCCAATAATGTTCATTGCAGGTTTATTCATAACAGCAAAACACTCGAAATAGCCTAGATGTCCATCAATAGAAGAATTAATAAACAATTTCTGGATTATTTATGTGATAGAGTACCACTCAGGAATATAAAAATAATAAACTGGCCGAGTGCGGTGGTTCACGCCTGTAATCCCAGCACTTTGGGAGGCCGAGGCAGGCGGATCATGAGGTCAGGAGATCGAGACCATCCTGGCTAACACGGTGAAACCCCGTCTCTACTAAAAATCAAAAAATTAGCCGGGCGAGGTGGCGGGCTCCTGTAGTCCCAGCTACTCGGGAGGCTGAGGCAGGAGAATGGCGTAAACCCAGGAGGCGGAGCTTGCAGTGAGCCGAGATCGCGCCACTGCACTCCAGCCTGGGCGACAGAGCGAGACTACTGAAATATAAACTACTCAAATATGTAGTCATAGAGTATTAGCATGGATAAATCTCAAAAACAACATGCTGAGTGAAAGACACAGAACAGTTACTGCCTCTGGTGGTGTCAAGGTAGAGACTGACCGGGAAAGAACACAGGCAGAGCTTCTTTCACTAAGCGTCGCTTTCAAGATGGATCCTTGTTGGCACACATAGCAATAGTTCTAGTCTTTTATGGCTGAGTAGCTTTCCTTGTAGGGACATACCACAGATTGTTTATCAGGTTTATACTGATGGACACCGTGCCTGTCAGGTTTTGGGCTTTCACAAATAAGCTATTATGAAAATTATCGTACAAGTCCTTTTTCAGTCCCAGAGGTTCTCACATTTTTAAAGATGGCTTGATGCTTTCATTTCACATTGGGAGGTCTGCTGGAGCATCCTTATGCACTGTCTCAGCAGCACGACCCTCCTTCAGCTTCTCAGAAGTGTGACCCTCTTGTGGGTTCTCAATCTTGGCATCTTTGCATTGTGTCTTTAGCAATGGATAAAATGTATACCTGATAAAGTTATTAAATGAGTCAATGAGTCAGGTAAAAACACACCTGTCCTCAGGCCACGCTACTTCTGACTAAAGCAGTCTGAATGAGGAGCTGGTACCTGATAATCTCTCCTAAATCATTTTTTACATGTACTCTATTTAAACATTGGCAATCCTCAAGCCTTCCAAACTTAAGATTCCTCTTTTATAAAATTTCAACTACCTAAATGTGAGTCCATTCTTCAGGAGTGTACGTCATTTTTAACCATTACTCCCTAACACTTGAACCCAGAGCCCATTGTCTGGCCATCCTCTTATGAAACCTGCTTTTGACTTAGTGTTGCAATATCAAACTGATATCTTCCAGGATATCAGACCCTCCTGGTCCAACTGACCTCTATAAGAGCCTAAATATAATTAATGACATCGAATGACTCTGTCATCCATTAAGTTTCCATGCCTTGCCCTATAATCAGGCCACCTCTATTGTCTACTGCCCAAGATTGGTTAGTCTTAAAAATGGATTGATTCTAACCCTTATAAAATCTTTCCATCTGACCTTGATGGCACCCCAAGTGACTCATCAAGAAAGGGGCAATATGAATTGTTTTGCATCTTCTCTAAACTTGTCAAGATTGTTCTTCAGTTCTCACTTAAAAAAGATATTTCACAAAATAAAAGGATTATCCTCCTGAAATTTCCCTTTCAAATGCCCTCTCTCCTCCCTTAAAATGCTTTCCTCTTTCTAATCATTCTAAGCTTTCTTCAGTTTCACATTAGGCATTTTCCCATTAGGCGAGATGGTGAGCAGAGAAGAAAGTATGCTTATTGGATACCTGTGTGCCAGTCCTCATGCTCTGTATAAGTAGAACATATTAGTTGGGAGTTTGCTCACTGCTAGAGACAAAGACTGAAGGTAAAAAAGACGTATATGAGATTGAAGATCATTTCTCTCTCGGGTAAAAGAATTTCATAGGTGAGAAATACAGACCTGTTGTAACTATACCACAAACCCATCAGGAACCCTACGCTTCTATGTTTAGTCTCTACCATCCTTAGCATGTGGCCTCTCATCTCCAGAATGGCTGCCAGGGCTTCAGTTCTGACCATCTTCATTCCAGAGAGCAGGAAAGAAGCAGCATAGAGGCCCTTCCCAGCTCTAGCAGCTCTTTAAGAAGCCTCCTTATCACCTTTCTGCTTACATCTCTTCAGGCAATAATTAGTCACATGACCACTCCAAAATGCAAAGGAATTTGGAAAATGTCAACTTCTAGTGGTCAGTGTTATTCTAAATAAAATTGAGATTTTTTTTCCTTAAAGAAGAAAAGGAAAACAGACAACTGAGTGGAACATAGAAGTCTCTGCCAAAGGGCAGACTCCAGAAACCAGGATTAGGCCTATTTAACACTAAGTTCATGCTATTTCTGTGTCCCTAGAGCTCTCAGGTATGTTTTCTACTTACATTCTTGGAGAACTGCTAAATAATCTTCAAGGTGTTAATTACTGCTTCTTCTTTACCCATCTTAGCTTTGCATCTCCTTCCAGCATTGCAAATATCTGGGATAATTTATTTCTCCCTCACTTAAAGTCCACCAAGGTCAAGGGCCTGTTTGAGTCCTATTTTTATTCTTCCAACATAGTATAGAGCCTACCCTATGGTTCTGATAGGTGTTTGATAATTGATAAATGACTGTAAATCTAAAATGCATTTGTATTTCTTTGTCAAGTACAACCCCTCAGTGATAACTTACAAGGAAGAAATGGCTTTCATCTCTGCTATCCCCAAATCCATATGTTCTATTATCATTTAGGGTAGAAATAAAATGATTCCAACAGAAATGCACATGTGATGATGAAAGGACACAAAGATAGATGTGTACCCGCCCCCAACCCGCTACACCCTTGTTCTGCTCTCTAATCTTTGCACATACCAGAGATTTCGTAAGTTCTGTGAGTACCTGGTTTTCTGCACGTACCAGAGATTTTTGTTTTGCACATACCAGAGATTTTGTAAGTTCTGAGGCAAGGTCACAAGACGTGTTTAAGTAAGATAAACTCTTGCTGCCATAAACCTGCTCTCCCGCCTCAAAGTTTGAACCAAAATATCAGAAATGGCAGGAACCAATCATAGTTAGCCAAATCGCCTTGTTCAAACACTAGCCAATCATATATCTGATTTGTATAATAACTCTATGCCCACTTTTCTTAGACTATATAACATTGTTCGGAGCTGAGTGGGGGAGCTCTCCTGCCCGTCTCGTTTCACGAGCGAGGGAGAGTTCCAGGTTCGAACCTGTAATAAAGATCCTTGCTGCTTAGCTTTGACTCTGGACTCTGGTGGTCTTCTTCGGGGAATAAACGGTCTGGGCATAACAATGACTTGGTAGCTCCCCAGTTGGGATGGGAATTTTGCCAAACTTCATATACTCAATTGCTGTCAGAGTGGCAGTACTGCCTCAATACAGCGCTCTCTACCTCTTACACCTCATCCTTTAGAGACATTTTCTCCTCTACTGCTGAAAGGTATAAAAATGTTGTGTTTGTTACACGTAGGAAAGAAGAAAAAGAAGAATGAAACCCACAGCTGCCTTACTAATGCCATTACAGTAGATTACAAGGTGAGAGTGTTTATGTAGCTTTTTATAACACACAATTCACTCATAACACTATCTGAAGATTGCAAAAGGAAAACATTAATGGCAGGAAATGCTGGAGTAAAAATATTCTCTATGCTTTGGATCACATTATGGAAAGACATATTTTATAAGGACAGTATTACACTGGGTGTTTGCTGTTGCTTGCAAAGTAGTGTGAGTTTGTTTAGAAGTTAACTCTTACTATGCCCCAGAAAAAAGGTGGTGGAAATGAAGTAGACAGCACTAATAATAATAATAATCAGCTGGAGCATAGAGGTCAGTCACTCTTCTGGCCTCTGTGACTAAGTGTTACTGAAAGGTAAAGATCCAGACTACATAGCCTTTGCTTTTCTGTAGCCCCCGACTTCCAAGTTGGCGAAGATACAACTCTCCCAGCTAAAAAGCCTTCACAGGAGGGTGCTCAGGATGGAGAGGCATGGCTGGGACAATGGTAAACAATGAATGAGTCAGGGTCTGGAGATATTGATTCTGGAGAAGAGGGGCCTAAGACAACATGGTCGAGAAGGAGAGGAAAAAGATTTGTTTTTAATTAACTTAAGGGGTAGGACCAAAATGATGAAGGAAAGTGTCAGGCCTCTGAGTCCAAGCCAAGCCATCGCATCCCCTGTGACTTGCATGTATACGCCCAGATGGCCTGAAGTAACTGAAGAATCACAAAAGAAGTGCAAATGCCCTGCCTCGACTTAACTGATGACATTCTACCACAAAAGAAGTGAAAATGGCCGGTCCTTGCCTTAAGCGATGATATTATCTTGTGAAATTCCTTTTCCTGGCTTATCCTGGCTCAAAAAGCTCCCCCACTGAGCACCTTGTAACCCCCACTCCTGCCCTCCAGAGAACAACCCCCCTTTGACTGTAATTTTCCTTTACCTACCCAAATCCTATAAAATGGCCCCACACTTATCTCCCTTTGCTGACTCTCTTTTCGGACTCAGCCCACCTGCACCCAGGTGAAATAAACAGCCATGTTGCTCACACAAAGCCTGTTTGGTGGTCTCTTCACATGGGCACGCATGACAGAAAGAAACCTATAGAAGACAAACTCTGTCTCACTATAAGGAATAACTAAAGATCTGAGCATACCCGAAGAAGTACAGTAGGGAGCAAGTTTCCTGTGACCAGAGAAATTCAGCCAGAAAATAGACATCTATGTGGAGAAAATCATCAAAGAGGAGGCACTGGCAAAAAACATTTAATTCTGGCCAAATACACCATTATTTTGCCACACTATTGCAATAGATGCCTAACAGATCTCCCCACTTTAACCCTTGCCTCTCTTCAATAAATTTTCTATAGGAGCCTGAATGATCCTTCTAGGAGTAAATTAGATCAGAAGACTGCTCTTCTTAAAACCCAAAACCCTTCTACGGATTCTCACTGCACTGAATATGATAAGCAAAGTCCATAAGATGTTCTAAAGACTCTATAAACTATGTCATTTTGCCACTGTTCTAAACTCATCTCTCCTTACTCTTTCCTTGTCTCATTCTACTCCAGCCACATTGGACATCTTGTTCGAACTGAAACGGATCGGGCATGCTCCTACCTCCAGGCCTCTGTCCTTGCTCTTCCCTCTACCTGGAATGTTCTCCCCTAAATATCCTCTACTTGGTTGGGTCTGTCACCAACTACTTTTCTCTTCTCTGCTATCACGTCCTCAGGAAATTTTCACAGGCTCCCCGAACCCTTGTACCTGCATCCTCTCTCCATGCTTTATTGTTTTTCATAACACTTATCACTATCCAAGACACTATATTTTTTAATTGTTAATTTATTTTCTCCCTTTGCCCCCAGAATACAAGCTTCATGAGTGTGAGGGTTTTCTGTATTTTGATCTATCCAAAGTACCTAGAAGAATGGCAATACCTGGCATAAGATAAGTACTCAGGAAATAAGTGTTGAATGAATAAATTATGCTTCTCAACAACAAAATTCCAGACTTTGAGAAATTAGGCTGTAGGCTAAGAAGAGCCCTGAATGGGTTTAAATGGAGTCATGCTATTATGTCTAAGATGACTTCTCCAACAGAATCAGGAAGACAGGATTCGAGTTCTAGGCCATGCAGTTAAAAAGAAACCACAGCAACAACTAACAACAGTCCAGGCAGGAGGCAAAGAGGGCAAAAGGGATGTGCATTAGAGATATTTTAGGATGTCTAACTGGCCACATAAATTTCATGTGGTATGCTTAGTCTTATCTGCATGAAGCTATTCAGTTGTCTGAGAGCCCTGTCTCAGCTGGACCCCAAACTTCATCACTGCATGGCCACATGGTCAATGCTTTCCTTTCCAACATGGTGACAGGGGGTGTAAGAATGTTTTCCTTGGCTGTCGTAGTCCCAAATCAAGATCAATAGGATCAAATCCAGCCAGAGCCCTGCTCCATAACAGACTGGACATTTGGTGTGTGAACAGACAGCCCAGATACCCACCCCTAGTTTCCATTACAAAAATAATAAAAGTTTGGGGGAAATGAGATTGGAAAACCAAAGTAGAAGACTCAAGACATCCTTCTATTTGTTTTTCTTTTGTTTCTAGGCCCAGAGCCAGGAGGGCCCTCTTCCCAATGGTTGCCTGGTTACAGACTTAGATGTTCGCCAGGGTAACATCTGGAATAAAGGTGGGTGGGCACAGATCCAGGGCCTGCTCAACTTAAGTGGGATCAGGGAAAGAAAGGAAAATAGAATTTTTTTCCCAATTACTGCCAAACTTTGAGGACAAAGGAAGGAAATATTTGAGATAAACAGAAAATATGTTAAAAGGTTTTCTTTTAAAGTGTTAGTACAACTCATTAACATAGCAAAGGAATAGACAGTATGGGAGAACTTTGGAAGCTATGAGCATTTTAATAAGCTGTTTTGTGGACTGGGCATTGTTATCCATGAATCTGAGTAACTCTAGAATTTGTGTCATTTAATATTATTCTTGAGCATAACCTGGTTCAGTGAAAAAAGGAACTACATTCAAACACCTAATAATAATAATAATAAACATTTAAGTGTTTACCATGTTCCACTGAGGGTTCTACATGAATTATCTCATTTACTCCTTGTAACTCTTCGTTATAAGACTGAGCCTTAGATATGGTAAGAAACTTTCTACTGAAAGGCTCATATTTACCTGGCAGACTGACTCTGGAACCTGCTTTCTTCTGCACTCTCCTCTCCTTCCTCCCGGAAATCACCTCCATCCTCAGTGACCATACCCAATTATAACTCATTCCTCCCATAAACTGGGGAAATGGTTCGACACCCTGGTTAAGAGCCTGGATATAGATTTCCTCAGTTCAAATCACAGCTTGGTATTACCTTGAGCAAATAACTTATCCTGAACCTCATGGTCCTAATGTATAAAAGGGGTTCATAATAGTGTTTATTTCATGAGGTTGTTGAAAGAATTTAATGAGAAAACATGCAAAGCACTTAGCACACTGTAATAATAAATATTTAATAAACATTTAGCTGTCGATACAATTGTTGGTATAATTTATATTCTTGATTCTCTAATTGTGGATACTTTCAATGAGCACTTACTACCCAGGGGGATGAGTAAAACACAATCATGGGCCTTGTGGTTGATTCACATTCTGGTGAATCCCATCTTATCCTCCATGACTTCAACTTCCCTTTTCTAAAGAGAGAGGGTGTAGAGTTGTCCGCTGAATCACCCATTCCTTCACCTCCCACAGTTGTACTTGGGAAAACGCACATAAACAAACTCATTTCTCCTTCAGCTCTTACTTCAGATGTTTTAGGTATTGTGGAAGAATACTGAAGAAATTGAAGGCATGGCTATCGACTTCTGAAGCTTCTCTGGAAAGAAGTGAAATCAGAATTCAAGTCATAGTAGTTTCTGTGTGATGGGCTGCCTCGAAGTACTCTTCTTTATATTTTGATTGTGAATAGATATGAAGACTAGTTATGGCTGGTGTGGCTTGGTTATTCTAAACAACTTCTTTGTATTTGGATTCTCAGTTAAAGAGAATGGGTTAAGAACATTGGCTCTGGACTTATATTTACCTTTGTTTTTAACCAAGTCATTTCATCTCTTCCTCAGTTTTCTCATCCATAAAATATGCATAATAATGATGATAATTGCATCTATCTCACAGGCCTGCTAAGAAGATTATAGAGGAAATGCAAATGAATGTCTAGCAGAATAACAGGAAGAAATTAAGTGTATAATCAATGGAATCTTTGGTAACTCTTAATAATCATAATTGATCCTATAATTATAGTTTAGGACTACTTTTATTTTAATTATAATAGAACACCTAAATGCCCTCCTCTCCTCTAAATATGCACACACTCCCCTAAATGTATATATATATTCAGAAGACAGACACACACACAGAGAGACACATACACACCAAGGCTAAATTTTTTTTCAGGCATAAATGGTTACGTAATTAAAACTTGGAAGCAAATGGTAAAATAAAGACAGGAGAGCCACAACTAGAATGTAAGCTCATAAGGACAGTAACCCTAATGATTTTTATCCCTGCACTTACAGAATACACATGGATGCTGGCACCTAGTAGAAGTTTAATAAATCCTTGGTGAATATGCCAACGAACTGGTGACTTCTGATAAGAAATAATCAGCAAGCAAATACAAAATGGCCACCGGTTATTGGTGTAGAATCAAGAAAAAAGTCTTGTTGCAAAATATTCTATTCAATATTCTAACTCAAGTAAATGTCACCATCCAAACTAAGACCCTATGAGGGCTTGAGCTCAGGAGACTTGTTTTTTGTTAGTCAGGTAAGTATAAAGGGTGCTTACATAGAGTAATGTTGAGGTTTCTAAAATTAAAAGCAAATGCTTATTTGACACCCACAGAGTGCCAAGTCCTCCTGCACTAGGCATTACAGAGTCAATAGTATATAAACCATTGTCTCCTCTTTTAAGGAGCACAGCACCTAGCTGGAGAGATAAGTACAGAAACGGAGAAATAAACTCACTGAATTAAGTATTATGCCAAAAACATTGTATGCACATGGAGGAAAGGAGTAGCTTGAATAGTCAAGAAGACATCAAGGTGTCATAGTTGAATGGAGTCTCACAAACGTGATTATCAAGCATCTGATAAAGGAAAGATCTTTGCAGGTAGAGGGAACAGCTTGTACAAAGTCAGAGAGAGGTAGGACCATATACATAGTGCAGCTGGAGTCTGAGTTGGCATGATGATAGGAGATAAGGCTAGAATCACTTACTAATGGTCTCTCCTACATTCTGTAGATTGGATGTGTTCTCTAAGTAACAGAAAACAAGAAAAGGGAGTACATTTCAAAAACAGAGGTAATGTTATCAAGAATTAATGACAGGTTTACTGCAGATGGTAAAAAAACAAATGAAGGGCATTTTACTCCACATGTACAAAGGAGGAGCACAAGATTGAGGAGGAAGGTAACAAGCTCAGGCTTTGGGTGTGCTCATTGCTGTGTGTCTCCAGCTGCCAAACAGACAGTGGAAACAATGGTTAGGAGCTCACTAGAATAGCATTAGCTGAAAGAGGGTTTTGGAATTCATCCTGATGAAGATGGAGATGATGTACTTGCTCAGGGCTGGGGATAGACCACAATGTGTAGAGCAATGATTCTTTCCCTTTGCTACATAATGGAAGCCTTTGAGAATCTTATGTAATGTTAAGGACTCTCTGTCAAGAAAATATCAAAAAGTTACATATGTACACATGGAATCTGCATTCAATTTCAAAATATTCCAAGACTCTGCAGAGAACTATGGAGCCTCAATTTAGAAACCCTGGAGTACTGGGAGGATAAAGATGAAGCAGTTTGCATTTCTGGATACAAAAAGGTTGGAGGTGAAGAGTCAGGAGAAAATGCAAATGGAAGAATTGACAACAATGTCCCAATCCCCACCTTCCAGGACACACGCTTCCCAGGAAGCCAAGCAACATTGCTTCTGAGTTTACTGTTCAGATTTAGCAAAGCAGACTTTGGGGGTCCCGTCAACTCTTTAAAATATTCAACAAGCCTCCGTTCTCAACTCCCTACAGATATTTCTTTCTCCATGTACTGCACTAACCCTGATGTGCCTTTAAAGAAACTACATGAATTCACAATGAACATGCTGACTGGGAATTCACTCTTTAAATGTGTTCACAACTGTGAATTATTAAACTTGGGCTATAGAAAAAAGATTATCCTGGTGGTAAAAGATACTTGGGATTTTCTGTAAACCTTCACAGAATGGCAAGAGTTACTGGAGAAGCAAAACAAACATGATAATGAAAGAAAACAGCTTCTGGGCTTTCTAATGTTCTGTTCTTTCTATAGCCAGTGCCAAAAATCTCAGGAATGGGTTTTTGCTGGTTGGAGAACTTTTGTCAACAAATAAGGCAGTCACAGGATAATAAAGTTGAATCCTTCCTGAATGTCTCTAAAATGTTCATGGTTCTTTCTAGCTTTATGATTAGTCACTGCCTGAAGTCAATCTCTCATGACCACATAGTCTTATTTTAATAATGCAACAGCTCAGTTCACGGGGCTTCCTCACTCCAGTATTGCCACCTGCCTTCACCATCACCCTCTCTCCTCCTCCTGCCATGACCACCCTTATCTATCCATCACACACACATTACCTCTCAAATTATCTTTCCATACTGAAGATGTTGATCCAAACCTTCCTTTCAGGAGGAGTTCATCTGCCTAGACCAGCATTCAGGGCCCTTCTGATCTAGCTCCTGTTCACTTCACCAACCTCATGTCCCTTCACCCCTCTTGCTTCCCCAAAAACTGAGTTTCAGCCACACCATGCGCCTCAGTCCCTAAGACATGCTGTCCTCTCAATGACCTTAGCAACACTGCTGTCTTGTGATTGAATACCTGGAAAACTCCAATCTAGTCCTCAAGATGCACCTCAGCCATTATATCCTCTGGGGTATCCTCTCCAGTCCCTTCCCCACTCTTGGCAAAGGCAAATTGTCTTTCTGTGAGCTCCTGTAGTGCACTGAGTACCTATCTTTAATAGCATATAATGTAATATGTTGTTTGGGGGAAGAGTGTTTATAGATTTGTTTCCCTACACTAGACCATGAGTTCCATGAGAGCAACTGTATATTATTTGAAACATGCTTACTCTATGAATGGATCAATTGTTCTCCCCAATTTGATTTTTTTTAACATATAGGGTCTCACTGTATTACCCAGGCTAGACTACGGTGGCCCAATCATAGCTCACTGTAACCTCAAACTCCTGGGCTCAAATGGTCCTCCCACTTCAGCCTCCCAAGTAGTTAGGACTATAGGCTCACACCACCATGCCTGGCTAATTTTTATTTATTTTTTATTTTTTGTAGAGATAGGGTCTCTACAAAATATTTCCCAGTCTGGTATTTAACTCCTGACCTCAAGCATCTTCCCACCTCAGCCTCCAGAAGTGCTGGGATTATAGGCATGAGCCACAGTGCCTGGCCCAACTTGGATTTTTTAATAAAGTATCCTGAAATAGGGAGCAATTCATTTTTGCTCCTATTTACGATCCATTTTCTAAAATATTGACCAAAGAACCATGGACATATTTAACCTATTTTAAAAATACCTTTCCAAGGCAAGAAAGTAAAATGTAAATAGGTGAGTAATTTCTCCTAAAGGTGCATAATATTCACTTTATTACTAAAGTAGAAAGTTGTAACAATGGGTTTGTGCTACTATATGCAAACTAAGTAAAATCTTATGTCATACTTGTCACAAATTCAGACTGTTTTCTCCCTATGTGAATTTATATTATTTCATTCCCTCTCCATCCCCTCCTTCTCCCCCTCCCCCTTCCCTGCCCTCTCCTCTCCCTTCCCCTCTCCTCCTCTCCCTTCCCTTCCCTTTCTTTTTCTTCCCTTCCCTTCCTCTCTCTCCTGCTATCTCACACAATAAATGTTAGCTGCCTGCTTCCTCCTTCACTAAGCTTTGCTGGGTAATACAGACCCGTGCTGCTAAAGGTTAATGTGCATGCAAATCACCATCACTGGTGATCTTATTAAACTGCAGAGTCTGAATCAGCAGAGAGATTCTGCAATTTCAACAAGCTCCCAGGTGAGGTGAACTATAATTTAAGTAACAAGAATATAAAGGATGGAGAATGAACCAAGCAGAGACTGCTCTCAACAAGATGACCATCTAGTTCAGACCTTACTTTGCCTCCTTGACAAAAAGTTTCCCTTCATGTCCCCCAGGACTGTCTCTTCATGAACAAATTTCCCACTCTTAATTGAAGTTCATAAATATGTCAGAGGATGGGTGTGGGACTCAAAAGAAGAGGGTGGGCATCCTTAGCTCCTGGAAATGAAGAAGGTTTGCATAGCAAACCCAGGCCAGACCAATGCTACTTTTACCAAGAAGCTGAACAAATGATTAATGTGAAGCCGTTAATTTTAAGATGTCCAAGAAGTAGTTAAGGAAGCCTCATTTGCATGGTCTTGCAATAAATTGAGGGGAGGGAAAACTAAGAGACAGAGTGACTTTCCCAGGAATGCACCCAGAGGCCAAGCGGCTGGAGACTCCTTCCTCCAGGCATCAAACTGCGTGCCACAAGAAGTTAGCAGTTTCTTGAAGAGACTGTTCGGTAGAAAGCTGATAAAGTCTTAATGGCTAACCATGATTGCTCTCTGGGAGTACCAGACAAGACAGGATGGATTTGGGGTAACTCTGCAATTTCCCTCAAATTTATTGCAATGTTGCACCAGCGTACAGCCAGGGAACAAAAGAGCTCAGGAAATGGACTTGCAGTCATCCAGCCTGCTCTTTCTGCTTCAGAAGCTGAGATTTGCATGAAAGAACAAATCAAATGAAATAACAAATGCAGCAGGTGAGAACTTTCATTCTTCTCACCTACTGCATGGCAGGTGGATGATCTACCTGGGCCATTGCCCAAGAGGTTTTTTGTCTATTAGTTTGTTTCCCAATTACATCACCCAGATTATTAGCTGGTTGTTCCTTCCAGATTCGTGTCATCCTTCAATCACTTTTTCCTGCATTCATTTTCACATCGCATTATTCAGCAAGTATTTTTACTGATAATCTACTATGTACCAGACACAGCGTATATATTTTCCCCAGAAATTAGTCAAAATAAAGCAAATAATAAGACAGACCTTAGGATAAAGCTGCTCTCACTTTCAGCTGAGGTTGATTAGTTTATAACAGTCCTTGACTGCTGTTAGCTAAAAGTCCTTCCAACTTCAATACTATCCAGAACATATACCCCCATCTTGTCCACAAGAATATCATGATATCACATTTCAAGTCCCTAATTAATTTCAGGGACTCCATTTATATTTCTTCTTCTTTAGCTACCAACCTAAGGACCCTTTTTTTAAAAAACAAGAAGAAACACTAGTAGTCTAACCTAATTCCTGATTTATCTCTGCAAGTGCATGCTGGTTCCTGATGAGTGCAGCATTCACAGGTAAAGGCTCACCAATTATCTCTTTAACAATCCATTCTCGATGGTGCTTCTGAGCAAGTAAAGTTATTACTGCAAAATTTGATAATCCCTCTTGATTCACCTGTAGAGAATATGACTATCTTTGCCTGCAGTCTTTCCTTATTCACTAGTCCTCATTCACTATTCCTCAGAACCACTCATATACATTTAGCATATTTTCCTCACCACTTATACACACCATTTAAAACTGAGTTTGTCAGTTTCCCAAGCAGCTATGTTAGATATTTGTAGCATCTTATTTTTTTCTTATTTATCACAGTATTATGTATTCATCCAGTTTTTAGCCTTAAAAATTGATATTACAAGAGTGATCATTTTCCTATGCCTACATGCACACAGAAGAATCCCTATCCAAAAAATATTAATGGTGATTACCTCTGGGAGGCAAGATTCCTAGTGTAGAGGTAGAGGGATTCTGTTCCTTTTTATTTTATGCTTTTTAATATTACTTAATATTTTTATCATGAACATCTAATCTTTATACAAAACAAGCCCAATTTATTTAAAGAATACATATTCTACTGAATATGACAGATGTGAACCAATAATGATAAAACCTGGTGAGAGGTACTCTTATCTGTCCCTTCAAGACTCAGGTCACATCCACTTGCAAAGGAAGTGATAGAACCACAGAAAAGATCCAGCGGCCACAAGAGTTGCCTGGAACTCACCCACTTCCTCACTGCCAGCCTTGTTCTCTCTCTTAGACATTGTCTGATTGAAGTTCCACACCGTCTTTATGGTTTTCCACCAGGGGCATCTCTGTTTTCCTGGGTCTCTTTTTTCCCAGCTCACTGGTTTGTTCTAATCTGGGTTTATCTCTTCCTCTCCAGCACAACGCACTATAACCAACTCAAGGTGACTGACCAATCACTCTTTAAATGAATTGTCACTAAAATTTTAGAAGTTCTCATGGAAGGGTTCAGGTGTGTCTAATTAGGCCCAGTCTTTCCTTCCCAAGGCATCATTTACTGTCAGTAAGCTTTTATTATTCACCCTTTCCCCTTTCCATCACCAAAGCATTTTTGATCATACTAAAGTCTGGGGAAGACGTTTCCCCATATCATTTATCACACTCCCAAGGTAAGGCTTTGTTGGCAAATCAAGCCAAAAATGTCATCAGATCCTCTGCTTTTGTCAAAAAAGATTCTCAGAAAATAGGCTATCCTCCAATGTCTTGAATTAAAAACCACCAGATGAAGGTACTCATTGGCAAAGGAAGCCACCTTGCTCCCTTGGTCTTGATTCACCTCTTCAGGTCTAAGATCAACCACCTGAACTTTGGATCCCAGCGGCTGCCTTTTTGACCATCCCATGACATCATTACCCAACCATGCCCTTTGCACTTTTAATCTCTCCCTTTCTACTGGCTACTTATAGTTAGGCTACAAATAGGTCAAGTGATTTTCATCGTAAAAATAAAATAAAACAAAATATGCTTCCTCAAAGATCTGAATCTAGTTAAACCAGAATCTCTGGGATGAAGCCCAGGCATCAATATTTTTAAAATCCTCTCCAGGGGATTCTAGTGTGCACCCCAAGTTAGGAACTGGTGCTCCAGAGCAAGTACCTTGAAAAGGCAGTATCTCCTTTTTCTTCATTCTCATACACTTTTTAATTTATTGCATTCTGAGTTTACCATCATAACCCTACTTAGTTAAGGTCACCAATTCTTAACCTAGTGGGGACTTTTTAAACTTTCTTCTTAAAGAGGTGTAATTTGAGGTATTGTTGCATCCCTTGCTTCATGAAACCCTCTCCTCTGGGACAATTTCCTGCTTTTCTTCTAATACTTGGACTGCTTCTCTTTGTTTTCCACCCATGAGCTCCTGTTTTTCCAGTTTGGGGGTGGAATGAGGACAGGAAGCAGCCTACATAGCAGGGTTCTCCCTGGGGTTTTATATGGCTAAAATTCTTATATGGATAATACTGTTCAGAAAACATTCAGAAAAAAAAATAAGAATATTGAACTAATTCCAAAAAATGCAGGCAAACACCAAGAAAACAGGGTATAGAAGATGCCAAACAGATGTCGCTCAATGCCAGCTGTGAGAGTTTGGGATCAGACCCCGAACGTGGTTCAGATGGAACACAAAAGCCAGATTCACCCAGAAAAAAGCTCCTGGGAAACTCAGGCCAAGCTTATATTCAGCCAGAGGGACTTCAGTGTTAGTGGGGAACATATGGTGACTAGTTTCTGGTTCATCTACTGCAAACTTAAGAATTTGCTCTTCCCTTGGTCTTTAAGCCATATTCAGGGAGGGCAATCCGACATCATACCACCTTGACTTGACATTCCTTCCTGGGAAAAGTGCTAAGGATTAAGACCAGACGGCAAGTGAGAGAAGGATCTGAGAGCGGGGCAGCTGTAGCAACAGTGCTTCCCAGTCTTCAGGATCTGAGCCGTTATGGTTCTGTTTTAAAATAAACTGAGATTCAGATGAACAGAAAGTTTGTGTTTCACATTAACATTGTGGCTTTTTCTCAGCTGGGTGTTTTTATTTTCTCTGTCACTTTGCATTACAGGAATAACACAGCTTTCTAAGAGAACAGCTCCATCAGATAAGTAAACAGTGAAGAGTGTGGAGTGCAGATTGCAGAATTTGAGGCTCCCTGACTCAGTGAAGCCTTGGTTTTAGAGGTCAATGACTACTGGCCCAGAGCATTAGCCTCGGGTTCAGCTCTAAACTGGGCAGGCAAAGAGGCCACATCTCATCTTTCAGGCCATGCTGCCTTCCATTGTTCTCATGGGCCAAAAAAGAAGCAACTGGAAAAAATCCATCACTCAACTTCCCTAGCCCTGAATAGCACAGTTGCAGGCACTGACTACTAGCCACCAGCATCCACAACCCTACCCAATCCTAGGGCAATGGAGACCCAGTTTAGGAGGATGTCAGCACCTCCCTGCCTATGAGGAAAGAAAGCTTTGGAAATAGTTACTATTTTGTATATGATGGTCAACATGCATAGCGGTGACAGAGAATGCATACGCAGGTGTCTATATGAGTCCTTTCCTCCCAAACTTGTATATATTGCCTGAAGCCTGATTGCTTGGCTGGCCTCCAGTACCAGTTCTTTCATTTATTACACTCCCAGGGTAAGGCCGTGTTGGCAAATCATGCTCTTGAGGCTTTGAGTAATGTAACCCAGGAAAATATCATGACCCCAAGCCCAGACTCTCCCTTCACAGGCCCTGCATTTGTTTGAGCAGCCCTATCACATCTTGAATAAGACCCTTTGTTGAATTAGTTTGACACTGAGAGAATAAAGAGGACTCTTCTAAGATCCAAACCCCTTTGCCACTCTTTCCCATTCCTGCAATAACACTCCTTACACATCAACCTTGACCCAGATGGAATGTGACTTTGCTTTACTCCTTGGATTTGGTGACTAAAGTGACTGCTCTCTTTCTGAAGCAGGTCTAGTTCATCCCTCCCAGTGACCGGCTCATGCTGCTTCCATCTAACTTTTTACTTCTGGGAAGTCCCAACATATCTTTAAATGAGAGCAAATTAGCCCTGGAGTGGGAAGAATTGCTACAGAAACTCTTAATATTATCACACCAATGGCACCTTGGCAAACATAAATTCTCTCCTGGAATCTTTTACATTGATGACATGATATAAAACTAAAATTCATTCCATGCCAAAAATTAATAATATATTTTAATACATCGAGGGGCAAATTCAAATCCATTTTCAAAATACAGGCTGCCATGACAACAAGTAACATGAAGCACAAGGAGAAATGCTTGTGATTATTTTTCCCTTGCCAATTTGTGGCTAAGTAGGTAGTCCTAAAGAATCACTCTTGGCTGGGTGCAATGGCTCGTAACCTGTAATCCCAGCACTTTGGGAGGCCAAGGCAGGTGGATCACCCGAGGTCCGGAGCTTGATACTAGCCTGGCCAAGATGGTGAAACTCCGTCTCTACTAAAAATATGAAAATTAGCCAGGCATGGTGGTGGGTGCCTGTAATCCCAGCTACTTGGGAGACTGAAGCAGGAGAATCGCTTGAACCCAGGAGGCAGAGGTTACAGTGAGCCGAGATTGCCCCATTGCACTTCAGCCTGGGTGACAAGAGTGAAACTCCATATCAAAAGAAAAAAAAAATTGCTTTTGAGTGGTAAAACAAGAATCTGGCTGAAAGATACATTTTCTCCTTTTATATCTTAATTTATTGATGACAAAACATTCAAAGCATCTATGAACTCTTCTCATGGAATGAATATGTCTGGCTAATTAGTAATTTTTAATTTTTTTATAATTCGAAGGTTTGAATTTAGAATAATAAAAACGAACCCCAACACCCAGCATCAACAATTATAGACCCATGGCCAATTTAGTTTTATCTGGAATTCTATCCATTGGCCTCTGTCCCAGATTATTTGAAAGCATATCCAAAATATCTATCATTGTATATATAGATATTTTAATATTTATCTCTATAAATCTAGGACTTCCTTTTTTAAACATAATCACAATCACATTATCATACCCACAAACGAACAATTATTAATTAATTTATCAAATACACAATCAGTATTCAGATTTTTCCTGATCTTCTTATAATTTATTTTTAATCAAAATAAAAATTGAAATAGATATGTACATTGCAATTTGTTTACTTATTTGCTTATATCACTTTATCGAGGTATGACTGACATGTTAACAACTGTGCATATTTAATGTATACAACTTGATTAGTTTGGAGATACGTATACACCCATGAAACCATCACCACCATCAAGGACAAAGATATGTCCATTACCTTCCAAAGTTTTCTTCTGCCCCGTTTATTATTGTCATTTTTTATATGTGGCAAAAAAATGTAACATAAGACCTGCTCTCTTAGCAAATGTTAAGTATACAATACAGTATTGTTAGCTACGGACCCTAGGCTGTAGAGGAGATCTCTAGAACTTATTTACCTTGCCTAACTGAAATGTTGTACTTTTCGACAACCTCTTTCTGTTTCTTCCTCCCTCAGCACCTGGCAACCACCATGCAACTCTCTGCTTCTATGAGTTTAGCTATTTAGATCCCACATATAATGAAGGTCACAACTCTCTACTTCTATGAGTTTGGCTATTTAGATCCCACATATAATGAAGGTCACACATGCACTTAATTATCTTTTAATCTACAGCCTTTCTCTCCCTCCTCCTCCCTCTCGCTCTTTCCCCTTCCTCTAACTGTCTCCCTTTCTTTTCCTTGCAATATATTGGTTGAAATAAGGTTGTCTGGATTTTGTTGTTTGTATTAGCCAATGGTGTTCTTTAATATGTTCTTCTTTTCCCTGTATGTTCTTAATGGTTAATCACTGCACACTTGAGTATGATTTCTGAATCGACTTTCATGACTAAAGATCCAATAGAGCTTCCTGGTATCCATTTGAAACCCGAGGATGCTGTCTCCTGAACAGTGGAAAGCTGAGGCTGTGTGATACACTGGAAAAAGTATAGGGTTTTAATCTAACATTTACTACTACATTGACCTAGGGGAAATAAGACTTACTTTCCTTAGTAATAAATATGGATCCTAATATTGCCTTGAAGGATTATCTGAGAATTAAAAGTAATTATTATAAATACGAAGTGTGCTGAGTGACATACAGCATGGCTAGTCATGCACCTGAGAGGCAGTGTTACATAGTGTAAAGGTTACAGATCTTTGGAGCCAGACAACCTTGGATAAAGCCATCTGGAGGGTAGGGATAAAATCTTTTTTTTTGTCTTAAGGATTGAAAAGAAAGTATTTGTAATACATATAACCTTATGCTTGGGGAATAATGTATGTGGTACTTTTAAATAATGGCAATGGCGTAAGTTTATCAAATAAAGCTAGAAGAGTAGATGGAGTTCAATATAGTTTTTTTTTTTCCAAGTTTCTCTTTGACACAGGATTTTTTCCCAATCGTTTTTATTACGCCTTAAAAATCAAAAGCCAGAAGTATGAATAAATAGAAAACATGATAGGAGGCCAGGCATGGTGGCTCACCCCTGTATCCCAGCACTTTGGGAGGCCGAGGCGGATGGATCACGTAGTCAAGAGATCAAGACCATCCTGGCCAACATGGTGAAACCCCATCTCTACTAAAAATACAAAAATTAGCCCGTTGTGGTGATGGGCCCCTGTAGTCCCAGCTACTCTGGAGGCTGAGGCAAGAGAATCACTTGAATCCGGGAGGCGGAGGTTGCAGTGAGCCGAGATTGTGCCATTGCATTCCAGCCTGGCCACAGAGTGACAGAGCGAGACTCCGTCTAAAACACACACACACACACACACACACACACACACACACACACACACACAATAGGAGCACAGAAAAAGGAACAAATAACTTTTCTGCAAATATCAAGAAATATTCCACAGGAGTCATGCCAATTGAACTGGGTCCTGGAGGGTGACTAGATGTTTGATGAGTGAGTTGAGAAAAGGACTTATCAAGAGGAAGGACTGGCACTAGCAAAGGCATGACAGGGGTCACAAGCTCAAATGATTTCAAGAAACTGGTTATGGTTTGTTGAGGTATGACTGGCATGTTAAAGTTGTACATATTTAATGTATACACTGCCTTGTTGCCAGTGGAGAGTGATGATGTGGTTCAAGTAGAAGACTCTTGCTATGATGACCTTTGCCATAGGAATATGGTGGAGTTTTAGCGAATAGTGAAGGTGATTTGCGAGAAATGAAGGTAAATTAGGAGGCCATGATACTATACCAAGATGGTAAGAAACTAATGTGGTGGCAAATCATGTCAGTTCACCAAAAGTTTCATCGAAGTATTGAATAAAATACCTCTGAAGATTACAGGAGAAGGTAAATTTTTGCCTACAGTGATCATTAAGTTGCTAATGTTTGAAACTGAACTAGTAAATAAAAGGTAGTGTAGAGCTTATGCTCAACAAATAAAATGTGGACAATAGTTTAAAGAAGCAATCACAAAGTTTTGAGAGTTTTTCTCAGATTTTTCAGGACAGGCTCATGAAAACTATAACCTCCCCCAAACACCCATCATTGTTTCAGGTTTCCTGAAAGCAAAACACAGCCCAAACACAAACATCTCCTCCACTCCATATCATTATTCTGCTGTATTTATGCTAGTGTTTCTCAAACTATGTTGTATAGAGCTTTATTCTCCAGATGTTTCACGTATAACAAAGAAGAAAGCAGAAAAGTAAGCAAGAAAATAAAATACTTTCCGAGCTAATTTAGGAAATTCTAATTTAAATAGAATTAAAAAGATTTCTTTACTGCATGACTTCTCAGGGCCTTTTTGCGTTAAACATTTTTTTTTCAATTCTCCAACATGAATAGAATATGCAAGAATTTAACAGAGACTCCATCTCTCCTACAAGAAGTAGGTCATTCTAGTATTTTACCTATAATTATATTTGGTGTATGCTAACAATAATAGTGGTTAACTACTTCTTAGAGATAGCTCAAGAGCTGATTCTGAAAACAGAAACTGAGCTGATGAAAACATTTTTGCTGGAATTATTGCTGAGCTAATATAGAGGTTACTGGAATGTAAGTCCTTTATATCACTTAGTTTTTTTCTATTTAGTCCAAGAGTAGTGTGCATAATTGTGACCAAACTAGATAAACATTTCCGACATGGATTTAAAGAGAAAGTTTTTTATTGCCCTAGCCAACTCATCTTTTTATCCCATGAGAAGAAAGCTCAAAGTGGACTCAGGTTGAAAGGAGACCCTCACAGATAAAGAGAAGAGAGAGTTGTTTGGATGCTAAAACATCTCTAAGATTTCATTTCCAATTTGATGCACTCAGTAGAGTTCAAACTGGAATTCAAGATATGCAAGAAAATAAACTACTCAGTCAAGGATTGAAGCATGCTTAATTGTCTTTGCCTTTCCAACACACACACACACACACACACACACACACACTCACTCACACATTCTGCATGTGAGCATAAAATGGGGTGAAGGTTTCTGTTTTCAGCCCCTCCTGCCACAGCTCTACCCTGTTAAGTCAGTGCTGGCTCAACCATACCAGTTCCTTACCCAGCTGGGACAAAGATGACTATATGGCATATTCCCCATGTCGACCTTCAAAATGTAGGCACAGTCTAAAGTCTGTCTGAAGCTCCACCCACTGAGCAGCATTGCCCACCTAACATCCTCCAACCTGACCATCCTTGAGTCTCGGTGAAGGATTGTCTAATCTACTCCCTGGTTTGGATCTTCCATATATGCCATTTCAACACCCTAAATTATGAACCTCTGCCTAATTCCTGGAGCACCAATGTCCTACTTCACTACTGCCATACCTCTCACTTTTGCAAATACCCTTTTCTACTGCCTGAGACTGTTTCAAGCTCTTACATTGTCTCTAGAATAATACTGACCAATAGAACACTCTGCAATGATGGAAAAGTTCTATAGATGTGTGCTATCCAGTACAGTAGCTACCAGCCTGATCATCTTCCCAAATTCATCACATGCAAGCCACTTCAGCAGCCTTTGACACACTCACTGAAATAGGCATGTTACTGAGCCTCAAATCCATTATCTATATGGTGAGATAATTATGCACGCTTTATAGGGACATTGTTAAATGGTATTAAATGAGATAGTGTTCATGAAGCACCTCTCACAGAGCCTATCACACAGCAAGTACTCAATATATGTTTATTTCCTCTCTTTTCATCCCAAGACAAGTCCAGTGACCAGAAGGCTCAGAAGTTCATACTTCTCTGGGTTATTCAAGGCTGCCTTGTTCATTTTCTAAACTGCTAATTCCCGTAAGAGCTTGAAAGGAAAGCCTTGGATCAGTGATTGGAAAGAGTTTTGGTTTTCCTATCCTGCAATGTGTCTCACATTGGTCTCTTTTTTCTAGTGCTGGTTTCTGAAATGTCTAACTTCCATTTCCTTCCTTTGTCAATTAAGGAGCAGCTCCTTTCTTGGGGAGAGGCTGGAAGTGAGGTCCATTGTTCATTTGCATTGTGCAACCTTTCCTCAATTAAAAAGTTCTTTAAAACGTGTAGGTTGGAGGCTTTGCTTCCTCTCTCCTAAAAGAGGCCCTAGGGACAATTAGTACAGCAGCTGCAGCACAAAAGGAAGGGAGAATGGGGTGGAGAGCCATTCCAGGGTCCTGCTCCTACCAGAGGGAGAAGCTAGTTATGCTGTTATGTAATCCGGAGGTCTGCTGGAAGCTTCATAACCCTTGAGACATAGGCATGATTTTCTTGAATTCCCAAGTCTGTGGCCTGTGGCCTCCCCACGATTTCTCCAAATTCCAGCATACCTGTAATCGTTAGAATCTTGTAGCCTCCTCTACCTCTGGGATTCCTGACCACCTCAGTGTGGGATGAATATCAATCTTCTCATCAATTAAAACACACATACATATTATCAAGTAAAATATAGAACAGAAATAAGTCACGTGCAGCATTTTTAATGTAGACTTCAAATCAAGCTGGTGTTTCACAAAGAGATCACACAACAGGAATTTTTACAGTAATTAGCTTTCTTGTCTGCAAAGAAAAGCCACTCCACACCTGGGACTCCTTCCCACCCAATGCCCACTGCCTCCTCTCCTCCCCCAACCCTCTTGCTTTTACTTCCTCTCTCTTCCTCACTCCCTGCCTCCTCAATTCTGCACACTTTGAATTACTCATTCCGTACTGTGATGAGCAGTTTTGCAACCTCTGATTCCTACCTCTATTGCTAAATGAATCAAGATGATCAGCTCATGAAGCAGCCTTTCATTTAGCAGAAGTTTTCTTTCTCAGAAAACAATAGTGATGCCAAATGGCAATTTGTTTCCTGAGGCAAATAGAAAATATAGTGGGGAATTAACATAGCCCTCTATTAATACATCTAAGAATCTTTTCACTGCTGCAATGTCTTGAGTGAATGTCAACAACAGTTGACAAATTCTGGCCACAATTGCATATATACACATTATTTTTAAAAATATTATTATTAAAATAATACGTTATACAATATATAAATATAAAATGTTGTAATTAATATTGTTCAATATTTAAATACTAGTATTCTTCAAAGGAAGAGTGAGGCCATCATTATCTGAATACATTATCTTTTGGGGAATCCATTCCAGAACTCAATTCCCTAATTTTACATTTCCATAATAAAATCATTCAACACTTACAAACTTTCCATGGGAAAATAGATAAAAATATTGTCTTGAAAGTCAAGGAATGGAAGCAAGTAGAGAAATTAAATTTGAATAGTTAGAATCTCGCAAACAGAGCAGAAAGAATTAAGAAGGAATAGGACTGGCTTCACTATTTCAGAAACAGGTTGCTGGTAGAAGAATATGCAGGAGGGAACAGCTTAGACATCCGTGGGTTATGACGTACCTGTAGCAGAGGCTGCCAAAGCTAGGGGTAGATTCAGCTTGACACTCAAAATGTTCTTCAGAATCAGCATTATGCATTGTCTTCTCATTTCACATATGGATAAACTGAAATTCAGAGAGGGGAAGTGGCTTACAAGCCACTAGGTAGGATTGAAACAAGGTCTTCAGGAAATTCTGTTCATGTTTATAAAACTCAAGTCTTGGCCAGTTGCAGCGGCTCACACCTGTAATCCCAGCAGTTTGGGAGGCCCAGATCACGAGGTCAAGAAATCAGACAATCCTGGCCAACATGGTGAAGCCCTGTCTCTGCTAAAAATACAAAAAAAATTAGCTGGGCGTGGTGGCATGCACCTATAATCCCAGTTACTCCAGAGACTGAGGTGGGAGAATCGCTGGAACCCAGGAGGCAGAGGTTGCACTGAGCCAAGATTGCGCCATTGCACTCCAGCCTGGGCGACCCAGCGAGACTCCATCTCAGCAACAACAACTAAAAAATGTGAATGATTTAATACATTTCTTTCCATGCAATCTTTTTTCTTGTGTATTTGATATTGTTGAAAACGCAGTACTTATGTAATTTTGTGTATTTTATTACTTAAATTATAACAAACTCTGCCCATATTATCCTCATTGGGTTTAAAAACTATTCATAACATCATTTTCATGGCTTCCTTGCATTCAGTGGAGTATAATTAATTTGACTATGTCACAGTATTATGTATTTGTCTTATTTTTAATATTTTGTACTAATAAATAACATGAATTCCTTCATACTAAAATAAAGTTCTTGTCTTGAATTTTAGATTGTGTCTGTTATGGCTTGAATTGTGCCTCCCAGAAAGATACTGAAGTCTTAATCCCCTGTCCCTGTGAATAAGAATTTATTTGGAAATAGGATCTTTGCAGATGATTAAGTCAAGATGAGGTCCTACGGGTGGGCCCTATTCCAATATGACTGATATCTTTATAAAAAGCGGAAGTTTGGACACAGATAGACATACACACAGGGAGAACACCACCTGCAAATGAAGGCAGAATTCAGAGTGATGCACTTACAAGCCAAGGAATGCAGGAGATTGACAGAAAACCGCTAGCAGCTAGAGGAGAGGCATGGAGCAGATTCTGTCACACACCCTGCCGACACCTTGATACCAGACTTCAAACCTCCAGAACTGCAAGACAATTCTTTTCTGTTGTTGAAGTCAGCTGGTTAGTGGTACCTCATGTGGCATCCCTAAGAAACTAATGCAGTCCTCTTACAATAAATATCAGAATGTGCAAATGTTTGGTCGAGGGTGTAAATATTTTTAAGGTTTCTGATATATTTTCCCAGGTTGTTTTCCCAATTTTATGCTGATTTCTACTCTAGTAACTACGAATGAAAGTATTTTGTCTCACCATAACCTCCCTAGAATATTGTTGTTTTTACAAATTTTGCTAATTTATTTGACAAACTGTATCACACTGATTTTGTATTCAAATTTCTTTGTTTACCACTGAGTTTAAACACTGTCTACGGTTATTAGCCATTTTTGCTTTCTATATTGTGAGTTCTATGCTGTCTATGCTTTTTGAAATTATGTCCATATTTAACTTTTTAAATTATGGATTTTTTTCCTTTTCTGTTTGCATGAATTGTTTTTTGTAGCATAGAGAATAATTCTCTTTTGACCATACTTAATACAAATATGTCTCCAATGTGTCGTGTTATTTTTATTTTGCTACTAATTTGTTCTCCATTTCTATTATTTTGTCATTTAAATAATGTTGTGTAAGTACAATAGTACAGTATATGACCTTTTGAGATTGGCTTTCTTCACTCAGCATAATTCCTCGGAGAGCCATCCAAGTTGTTATGAATATCAATAGTTTGTTTCTTTTTATTGGTGAGTAGTATTCTTTGGTATAAATGTAAACAGTTTGTTTAGTCAGTCACCCATAAAGGATACTTTGGTTGTTTTCAGTTTGACCTACTACAAATAAAGCTGCCTTGAACAGTCATGAACAGCCCCTGTGTGAATTTAACTTTTTACTTTTCTGGGATAAGTGTCCAGGAGTGTAATTCTGAGTGGTATGGTTTTAAGAAACTGCCAAACTATTTTCCAGAGTGGCTGTACCATTTTACATTTTCACCAGCAGTATTTAAAATATCTAGTTTCTGTACATCCTCATCAGCATTTGTTATTTTCACTCTTTTTTATTTCAGCTGTTCTAGTAAGTGTGTTGTGATATTTCATTTTGCTTTAATTTGCATTTCCTTCATGGCTAATGATGTTAACTATCTTTTGTTATTAGATGCTTGCTTGTTATCCACTTTTCAGTGAAATATTTCTTCCTGTTCTTTGCACATTTTCTAATTAGATTGTTTTTTAATATTGAGTTTTTGGAATTCTTCAAATATTTTTCACGTGAGTTATTTATTAAATGGTTTGCAAATACTGTTCTCTTCCAGTCTATAGCTTGTCTTTTTATACTCCTAAAAGGACCTTTCACAGACTAATTTTGATCTGTTTCATTGGACTAATACTAATGAAGTCCCATTTATTACCTTTTTTAACCCGTTTTAAAAATTGAAGGTGTTTTCGGTGTCATGTCTAAAATGTCCTCACTAACCACTCAGTCTTGAAGATCTTCTCCTGTGTTTCCTTCTAAAAGCTTTATAGTTTTATATTTCACATTTAAATATATGATTTGTTTTGAGTTAATTTTTACATAAGGTATGAAGTTTGAGATTTACCTTTTGCATATGAATATCTAATTGTTTAGCACCATTTGTTGAAAAGACTGCCCTTCCTCCATTGAATTGCTTGTGCATTTTGTCTAAAATCAGTTCACCAAACTTATATGGGACTTTTTTTGTTTCTTATTCTGTTCCATCGATGCCTACCCACTATCAATACCACATAGTCTTAATTACTTAGCTACATGATACATCTTGAAATTGGGTGACTGTTTTCACTTTATTTTTCTTTCAAATGTTTTAGCTATACTGGTTCTTTTGCCTTTCCATACGAATTTTAGAATAATCTTATCTGTATCTACAAAATACCTGGCTGGGGTTTTGATAGAAATTATATTAAACCTGTCAATTTGTATAGAATTTTCATTTTTAATATGTTGAGTCATCCAATTCATGAATATGGTATGTTTCAACATTTCAAAAAATTTCCTTTTTGGGTTACTACATCAGTGTTTTAGTTTTCAGAATAAAAATTCCATACATATTTTGTTCAATGTATATTTAAGTATTTCTTCATTTTTAACAATTGTAAGTGGTATCATATTTTTAATTTGGAATTCTACATATTGGTTATTAATATATAGACATACAGTTGAATTTTGCACATTGATCTAATATCCTGAAAACTTGTGGAACTCACTTATTCATTGTAAGAGCTTTTGTTAATTTTTTGGGATTAGACATTGTGTAATTTTCGAAGAGTGAAACTTTTATTTCTTCTTTTCTGATCTACATGTTTTTAATTTCCTTTCTTGTCTTATTGCAGTGGCTAGAACTTTCAGCACTATGTTGAAGGACAGTAGTAAGAGTTGTCATCCTCACTTTAGTCTTGATCTTAGGGAAAAACCTTTCAATATATGTATTCAAGATATATATATATATATAATTTAGTTGAGGGAGTCCTTATCTGTTCATATTTTTCTGTGATTTTACCTGAATAAATGTTAAATTTTGTCAAATGCTTTTATTGTACCATCAAAATAATTATGTGATTTTTCATCTTTAGTCCATTAATATGGTGAATTACAATGACTGATTTTTAAATATTGAAACAGCCTTGTGTTTCTAAAATAAATTCCACTTAGTCATAATGTATTATTATTTTTATTACATATTATATGATATTATATTATACTGTTTATATTTTTATATATTATGAAATTCTATTTGCTAATATCTTGTTAAAAATATTTGTGTTCATTTCATGAAGAATATTTGCTCTATAGTTTTATTTATACTGGTGTAATGAAATGAATCAGAAAATGTTCCTTATGCCTCTACTTTCTGGAAGAGATCATATAGTATTGGTTTTAATTCTCCTTTAAACTTTTGATAGAATTCCACAGAGAAACCATCTGGGCCTAGAGATTTCTTTGGAGGAAATTTTTAAATTACAAATTCAATCTCCTTAATAATTTCAGGGCTATTCAAATATTTATCTCATCTATCTAGATATTTATTCATCTATCTAGATGAATTGTGGTAGTTGGTGCTTTTTGAGAAATTGGTCCATTTCATCTATGTTGTGAAATTTATGTGTAATGTATTATACATAGCATTTCTTATATTTCTTTTGATATCTAAGGGTCTGCTGTGATATATGCTTCATATGTGATGCCAATGTTTTGTCTTCTGTCTTTTTCCTTTGTAAATATTGTTAGAAGTTTGTCACTTTTGTTGATATTTTCAAAGAACCAGATTTTTGTTTCATCGATTTTTCTATTGTTTTCTATTTTTAATTTTTTTGTTGTTATCTTTATTATTTCCTTTTTTATTTTGGAAACAGAGTCTCATTCTTTTGTCCCAAAGTACAGTGGCAAAATTATAACGTACTGTGTAGCCTCAGACTCCTGGACTCAAGCAGCCCTTCCACTTCAGCATCCTGAGTAGCTGGGACTCCAGGTGTGCACAACCACACCCGGCTAATATTTCCTTTCTTATGATTGCCTTGGATTTACTTTGCTCCCCTTTTTAAGGCTCTGGAGATGTGAGTTTTATTATTAATTTGAAAGTTGCCTTCTTTCTCAGTAAGCAATTAGGGCTATAAATTTCCCTCTTGCACTACTTTAACTGCATTCACATATTGTGATATGTTATATCTCATTGCCATTTATTTTACTGTATTTTTATTGTAATTTTCCTCTTTAACCTCTTTGACCATGCATTATTTAAAAGTGTTGTTTACTTTTCAAGATTTTGCAAATTTGTCTGTTATCTCCCTGTTAAAGGGTTCTAGTTTGATTCCATTATGGCCAGAGGGCACTCTCTGAATGATAAAAATTATATTAAATTTATATACATTTTTTAATAAAAATATTTCCCTGTGAACACTTGAAAAGAATGTACATTCTGTTGTTGGAAGAAGTATTCCACAACTATCAAATCAGATTCTGTTGGTTGATGATGTTGTTGAATTCTTCTATATCTTTAGTGATTTTCTCTAGTTGTTCTATCAATTGTTGAAATAGAGGGAGTGTTAAAATCTTCAACTATAATTATGGATTCATCTCTTTTTCCTTTCAGTTCTGTCAGCTTTTGCTTTACATGTTTTCTGCTCTGTTGTTTGGTATATACACATTTAGTATTACCATGACTTATCATTATGTAATGTATCTCTCTGTAGCTGGTAATTTTCTTTGCTCTGAAGCCTGTTTTATATGATATTAATATAGCCATGCTTGCATTATCTCTGAGTCATACTCATAGATATCAGATATTCTCTCTCAGAATATCTTATTAACCTCTGAGTAATATTTGCTAAGTGTATCTTTTTACATCCTTTTGCTTTCAACTTACTCGTATCATTATACTTGGCCCCATTTTAGTGGAGCTCAATCATGACGACTGGGCCCTGCAATTGGAAACGGCAGTTGGAGGAGCAATTATATCTTCGACTGATATTCAGTGCCCAATTGTCAACCTGTAATTCAACTGCAACTTCAGGTTTGCACATTTCATTTCATTTTAGTTCTCCATTTGAGTGCCTATAGGTAAAAACGTTTTATCGGAGACTTCTTTTTCAGCTATTGGTGATCAAGAATTGGATTTAATTATCAAAAGCCCTAGATATATAATTCGACAAAAGAAGTGAGGAAAGGAGATTTGGTGTTAATCTCTCTACCCTTTCTCTGTTCAATATTAAAGCCTCATATCCTTCTCTTCACTCCTTTGTATTATCTTACCTGTCCCATTCTCCCTCTGCCCTTTTTCCCCTAGTTTTCAGTAATGTCTGTCTTCCGCACTCATTTGTGAGTTTCATAAAAGCAGAACGTCTTTCTTTTTTCCTGCTGCATGCTTAGTACCAAACATGATTTCTAGATTATAACAGGCTCCCCAAAACGAAATGATAAAATTAGTGAGTACCCCCACGAGACTGTGAACTGCTCTCTTTGCCTTGAATGTTCTTCTCTTTCTCATTAACTAGTTAGTACAGAGTTGTGGTTAAAAACACTGCCTCTAGACCTAAACTGCCTGGGTTCAAATCTGGGAGCACACTATTTGTCCTTCTTGGGCTTCAATCTCTTCCTCTGTGAACCATAAATAATAACAGTGTCCAGTTTATTGAGTTGTGCAAGGATAAAATGAGCTATGAGGACAAAGCTCATACAAGGGTAATATACACCTAGTTACTACCCTCAGGACTTCATCTTAAAGGATACCTCCTCAGAGAGGCCTTTTTCTACCCTCTCTAGACTAGATTAGTTCACCCTATCACTCTTCTAATTCCGTCCTTTTTGTCATACAGTTATTGCAACAGTTATCTGTGAATTACCTTTTTATGTCTACTATTAAACTTTAAGATCTGTGATAGAAGGATGGTGTCTGCCTCATTTATTGTTACATCTCTTGATTCTTATCAGAATGTCTAGCATGCAGAGATCCTCATACCATGGACAAATTAAGCTAAATTAATGATTGAATAAATGAATCAATGAACATATTCTAGAGAAAGAAATAATTCACCTTAAGGGAGTAAATTATGATCCTACATGTGCCTACTGTGGTCCAGCAGTTTTGGTAAAATAAAGTTTAATTGGTAAAATAAAGTTTAATTGGAAAACAGCCATACACCATTCATTCATTTATTGTCTATGGCTGCTTTGCATTATACTAACAGAGTTGAGTAGTTGTAGCAAAGATCATATTGGCTGCAAAGTCTAAAATATTTACTCTCTGGCCCTTTACAATAAAATTTAGTGACCCCTTGTCTATACCATTGATTCTCAGACATTAGCATGCATCAAAATCACAGATGACTGGAGTCTACCCTCAGAGTTTCTATAGGTCTGTGGGAGGCCACCAAACTTTGCATTGCTAGCAAAATCGCAAGTGGCTTTGGCTCTACTGGTCCATGGACCTACTTTGAGAATCACTGGTCCTTAACATTCAAGTATACTCAGATACACCCATGTGGTTCTATGTATTGAACTGACACATGTACAACTGAAACTTCAGGGCCGAACATTGATAATTCCTGGCATTGAGATGATCCAAGGTGACTTCTAGTTATAATCAAGTAGAATACCCATTGCCAAGACAACCCGGAAGCTAATTTCGTGGTTTCAGTCATCTCCAGGATTTTAAAAGGAGGAGCTGACCCCAGAGACTCTCTAGAAGTACACTTGTGACCCTAACAGGACCTCTGTCCACAAAGCCCAGGCTGGGACTTCTACTGTCTTAGTGCTAACACCAGGATTAGAAAAAAAAATGGGTAAATCCTTCCTTGTCTCTGATATACTACTAAGAGGACAAATAACAACAACTGTTAACTTTTATTGACTACTAATTGTGTGAGGCATGCACAAAGAAAGAGTTCTGCAACACTATATAAGTTGTATACTGTTATTATTCCCATTTTACAGGGAAGAAAATGAAGGTTAAGAGAGGTCAAGTCATTGTTCCAAGGTCAGACAGCTGGAAGGTTGCTGAGCCAGGTTTTGAAGATTGTTCATCTGTTTCCAGAGTCCACACTCAACAACAATGACATCCCAGTCTATATACTTATGCTTGCAGGAAGGGAAAGATTCCATAGCAGTCTGGATGATTGAAAGGAACTGCTTTGCTTGTTCTCTGCCAAATCTGTAACATAGCAGGGATTTATCAAATCAATTAATAGTTGGATCTTCAAACCTAGCATATAAACCTGCAACCAAGTATGCACAGACTTGGCATTCTCAGCCCCTGAGAAAGATCTCAGTGGCTACTGTGACATGTTCTCCAAAAAGCATTTCAATGAGCACCGTTGAGCAACATCTTTCACCTGCCAGCCTCTTCAGCAATTGTCTCAGCTTCCCAAATGACCCATCTCACTCAAGGTCACACTCTTTCATGGAGTACCCTGGATTCAACTGATGGGTGCCATACTTTAAAAACCCAGCCACTTTAGCCCAGGTGAGGTCAACTTTCAAGGCTATTCTACCAGATTTCCCTATGGGGTCAACTGGGGTTGTCTTTGGGCTACATTAAAGATGTATTTTTCCCCTGTCTTCTTCTACTTTCCTCTCCTTCCATCCACAGGTGCAGACCTCAAGTGTATTCCTTATAAACCTGCCTGCAAAAACTCTCTCAGAGTCTGTTTCCCAAGAAAACCACCTGACAGCAGAGACACCCTCTTCCTGAATCCACTTTAGTCTCAGTCTTGCCTTCTATCAGTAGCAATCCATGTTCCACCTGCATGCTTTCATGTGGTCCAATGGGCATATTCAGTAGCTCCATGAATCCATCAGAGCTTTGCAGTCAAAGCACCTCCTTCTCTCCTTTTCAAAATATTCACCCAATCATCATCATTTATGGTCTTCTTGTTAGAGCAAGAAGCCCCGAGGAGGATTAGTTCAAATGGTGCCCCTGCCACTGAATCTCAGTCATAGATCAAGGCAAAAACTGTCTTGAGTTTGCAGCCAAATATAGTAAAAAGTACTGAATATATCGCCTTCCCGCACCAATATGGTACTGCTTTAGCAAGTCTATTTCTTTCTTCACTCCTTGATTTAGTGGCTACCCCTGGTTTATGAAATATTTTTTACCCAGGGCCCACTGAAAACATCTTTATAAAATAGAGTTCATCTTTGAAAGGGTCACTTTCCTATTGAATTTTAACATTTCAAGAAGGAAAAGGGGAGTATTTCTGACCAGAGAGTCTTTGAGTATTAAAGTGGGTTTCTAGATGGCAGGATTTAAGCTCTGTTAGCAGCCAATATAATTATCAGCTTATAAAACAAAATCTTAAGTTTATGCCTGTACAAAGCACAATGAAAAGGATTTGCTCCAATCACTCCAGTGATGTGGCATAAACAATTTTCATTTCTGTTCATGGCCACGGTGCTAGTCTTCACTTCACATAGTTAGTAAGTGGCAAAGCCAAGACTTGAACCAGACCAGCCTGAATTTCAAGTCCACGCTTTTTCAACCATGTTGTGCAATTTAACAAATTTTTATTGGACATCTATTATGTGTGAATAAATATAATATTTCTGAATTATAATAATAGTATAATGATAAATATAATACTTCTAAATAATAAATAACAATGCTTCTTAATATATCTTATAGATAATATAGTTTATCTCTCTCTCGCTCTGTCCCAGTTTTATCTACCATTGTAGTTCTTTGAAAAGGGGTGTGGGATACTTCTTTGGAAACAAGAAGGAGTAAAGAGGAAGGGAAGTGGGCTTATTCTTCCCTTGGGAATTAGAGACAAAGAAAGATGAATGCTGCCTCTTTGACCTTGGAGGATTGTGGAAGAAAGAAGGGTGCAGTCGGTGAGAGATGGGGTTCTAACTGCCTCTCTAGTCCAAGGTCAAGTGAAGAAGTTAGAAAGCTGAGAAGGGCCGGGTGCAGTGGCTCATGCCTGTAATCCCAGCACTTTGGGAGGCCAAGGCAGGTGGATCATGAGATCAAGAGATCGAGACCATCCTGGCCAACATGGTGAAACCCCGTCTCTACTAAAAACACAAAAATTAGTTGAGCATGGTGGTGTGCACCTGTAGTCTCAGCTACTTGGGAGATTGAGGCAGGAGAATTGCTTGAACCCGGGAGGCAGAGGTTGCAGTGAGCTGAGATCACACCACTGCACTCCAGTCTGATGACAGAGTGAGACTCCGTCTAAAAGACAATAATAATAAAATAAAATAAAGAAAGGATAAAAAGAAATCTGAGGAGGAAATTTGATCTTGCTTTGCACTTGGGACATTTGCAGAAGACCTTGAAGGCTGTTCCCATAAGAACATAAAAGTAGCTGATTCAGAATCAATATAACAGAAAAGTGCAAGTGAACAAAGAGAGAGATTCTATGAGTGTTCCAGACCTCCTTGGTGACCCTGTTCTGTAGGAGGAATCCAAGAGCTCTGTAGGGTCCAAGAGGTGAAAAGTAGCTGAGAGTCCAGAGGGAGGTCTAGTCAGAGAGTCTATGATGTGCTCCTTCCTCCTGGCACAGCCCCATCCTCATTCTCCCTTGTGCTGCAGACCCCTTAAGGTAAACTGTGGCTTCCATTCATTTCCCAGCCCAAGGAACCCACCTGGAGCCCTCACCCCAGCCTACCTAGGTCCCCTCTGTATAGCACCCTAATATGGCTATTAGCAAAATACTTATTGCTTTACTGGATTTGTTCATAGTTTCTTTTAGAAACACTTATTATGTGGTAGTCTCTTACATGTTTTAATATATAAACTATTTAATCCTCAACAACCCTATTCAAAAAGAAATCCCAGAAAATAACAGAAACCCCAGGAAAAGGCAACAATATCTTGAGCACTTCTCACTCTTCTTGTACAGAGGAGTGAACTGAGGCTCAGAGAGGAGAGGAATGTGCTTGAATCTTGCAACAGGGAGAAAGATAGATCTATCTAACAATATTTCTACAGGAGTGTCATGGACCTGAGGACAAAATGCTGAGCTGCTCCCAGGACACAGCAGGACAGGTGACACTCTGCTAATGGTAACCAAAGGCCATGGGAGAGACAAAGGGCGATGCCTCTTATGCAGAGCCAAGGAGACAATCCCTAAGATGATTCCTTGGGGGAAACTGAAGCAAAAAACAGAAATTGTGGATCCTGAGCCACAAGGAGGAAGCTGGTACAAGCAAGAGGGGATGGAGGTGTCCAAAAGTGGTTCAGGGGATGAGCCCGACCAAGAGAGACTTCCTGGGCCGGTGAGGGCAGCTCTAGTGCTCCAACTTTCTACAGGGTCACAATGGCCACAGGTTTTGATCAGCAGGAAGCATCAAAGGTACCAATTTCAAAGAGATAAAGAACTTCTACAGTTAACAAGCAAAAGCTAGGGCAAAGACAAGACAAAGAAAAAGAGGATTAACTGAGAGTGAGGAACAAAAGGAATATAATAAAACCCAGAGTGGCTGTGACTAACCCTGAAATGTCCAATTTGGATTTGACAGTTGTCTTTGGACTTGTAGGATGTTGATATGGTTTGACTGTGTCCCTACCCAAATCTCATCTTGAATTGTCATTCCCATGATCTCCACATGTCATGGGAGGGACTCTTTGGGAGGTAATTGAATCATGGGGGCGGTATCTTCATGCTGGTGTTCTCATGATAGTGAGTGAGTTCTCTCAAGATCTGATGATTTTACAAGGGGCTTTTCCCCTTTTTGCTGGGCAATTCTTGCTTCCACCATGTGAAAAAGGACCTGTTTCCTTCCCCTTCCACCATGACCGTAAATTTCCTAAGGCTTCCCCAGCCATGCTAAACTGTGAGTCAATCAAATTTATTTCCTTCATAAATTACCTAGTCTTGGGTATGTCTTTATTAGCAGTGTGAGAACTGACTAATACAGATGTATTAGTCACAGTAGAAAAAATTGTGCTGGGCAGGGCCTGGGCCAGAAGTGGGAGGAGCTGCTTCATCTGCAAGGTAGAAAGACAAGTCCCCTCTAGAAGCAACAGTATGAAGCCCAGGATGTATTATAGACCCAGGAATGGTTAGTGTGAGTCTAAGGGCTGGCAACACTGCCAGAATAGGGGCACAGGTCTGCATTTGTCTCGTGACTGGCACGGGGAAGGGAAGGCAATGGCTCAAAAAAAGTGCCTCGGAAATGAGCAGGGGCGTAGGGAGAGGCTGAGATGGAAGAACCAGTATGTGAGGTAGTAATTGGGATTGCCGAGGGTCTGTAACTCCAGGGAAATCCAGGAACAAGGTAAGTGCCAAACTAGCACCATTCTCCATTTCAAGGTCACCTAATTGTCCTCATCATTCTGGTGAACACCTATTGAGCACTCATTATTAACTGGTGCTGTACAAACTACTTTAATGACATTATTTCACACTAAATTTTATAAACCAGTACAAGTGTGCCTCAAAATCTGTATCTGTTTGGAGAGCAAGTGAGGATAACAAGGGGCATCCCTGTTTTGTTCCTGAGTTTTAAAGAGTGAGGAGCAAAAGTTCGGAGAGTAAGGAATTTGTTTAAATATATATATCTGAATCTATTCAGCTCTTGTGTTTGGATAGCAAGCCTGTAGATAGTGAGAATTCAAATAGTGAGAGAGACCCAGTCTATGTTTACCTCCAGTTTACAGATGAAGAAATTGGTTGTCACAGAAATGTAATTTGTCCAGGTCAATCCATTAGAGAGGGTACTGAACTTCTGCCTGGTTTTGTCTGACTCCAGCGTCTACTTGGTTGTACCTCTTCCCCACCTAGTGGGGATGGAGACATTAGGGTTGTTTAGAAGCTAGCAGGGTACAGGGATGTAGTCTGGGAGGGAAGGATCAATGGAGCAATAGTAAGTAACTAGGAAAAGCAGCAGCTGAGAACGTGGTTGGGAGCTGAGAGTGGAGGATAGACCATTTTTAGCCTGATATTTTACTGTTCTGTGCAGCACCAAGTATTTCTCAAAGCATCTTTGATTCCACATACCCTGGGCATGCCAGTGTGTGCCATCCCAGCTCTTAAAACTGTTGTCCATCTCCAGCCAACCCCAGCAAATGAAAGAAGGGAAAAATACTTTTCTGACTGGCAGAATTCATCAAAATGAATTGGCAACACCTATCAGCCTGAAACAGCAGTTTGCAACTTGCTTGGTAACAAATCTTTCCGGGGACATTATCTCACAGGAAACAACACAGAATAAATTCTTAGCACAATATGATTCCTCCCTCCCTTCACCTCCTCCCTACTTCAAAAAGATTTAACATCTAATTCAGGTTTTGACGAACTGCTTCATCTCGGTAGAAACACTGTTGATCTCTGTCGGACCCCAACGGCCTTGGGCAGAACAAACTGAAGGGAAGGGGGATGCAGGGACAGTAGGCAGTGATAAATAAACACATTACAGCTGCCTCTGACGGAGCACCATGACCTCCAACACAACTGCCGAGTTGCAGCTGTTTAACAAAAGTCACCCTATTTTCCTGCAACCTCAGGGTCTTAAAGTGTGAAAGCAAGAGAGATGCCCAAGGAGGAAACCCATTCTATCAGAATCTAGAAATAGTTGGGCTTGGTGGCTCTAATTAGAGCCTCTCCTTGGATTTCCAAAACAAGCCAAAACACCTCTACCTCTAAGCCAAAACACTGAAGCACAGAAGGAGGATCTACCTGGAAACTGTTTTCCCAATGGAGAAACTGAGGCTCTAAATAAATAGGTAAAGTGGCCAAGGCCATATAGCTAGAAAGTGGTAGAATTGGGAGCCAAATGTAAATTTTGTTTAAAAATAATGTCCTGCTAGGCATGGTGGCCCATGCCTGTAATCTCAGTACTTTGAAAGGCCGAGGCGAGAGAATTGCTTGAACTCAGAAGTTCAAGACCAGCCTGGGACACATAGTGAGACCTCTTCTCTACAAAAACCTAAACCATTAGTTGGGTGCTAGGAGGACCACTTGAGACTGGCAGATTGAGGCTGTAGTGAGTTGTGATTGTACCACTGTACTGTAGCCTGAGCAACAGAGTGAGACCTTGTCTCAAAAAATAAAATACAACATCATCATAATAAATTTTCTGGAAGGAATTGGTTGGGATTCAGCAAAATTGTTCTTTTGTTTCTTTGTTGCTTCAAAGAATATTTTTTAATTGAAACATACACTTATGAATTGATATAACAGAAATACTTTTTGGAATTCCACAGAAAATAAAAACAATATTTTTATGCACTAACCTGGGAACTGGATGAGATGGAAGATGTCATTTCATGCCCACCTTAGCAGCAGGTAAACTGAGAACCAGAAAGACAGCACGGTCCTGGAGCACAGAGCTATGTGGCAGAGCTGGAAGAAAGCAACAGTCCCCTGACTCTAAGCCAAAGACCTTTCATTTGCTCACTTAATATTGCCCTTTTCACAGTGGGAAATAAAACACAAAGAACGTGAGCTGTGGAATGCTTTTGTTAACAGGAGTTGCACCAACAAGTTTGTGACAAGTACCATTTTAACAAAGAGCCAAGCAGGTCTGGGAAAATGTCCAAAAGGAGGCCTTTGTCCATGGTTTTGACTGAGAACTCACTTAACCTAACAGATAGCACCATGCCTGGCACACAGCAAATGATCCATAAATATGTGTGGAATGGATAAATTGCCCTTCACATTGGACAAATGAACATTGTGTGGAATCTCTCAAGAGTTCCCCCTCTCAACAGTTCTCTGACACTGAATCTTGCTTATCCTCTGCAAATGCCCACGATTGTTTATTTCATTTCTTCTTTCCCTTTGTATTCCCATTGAATATTGGTCTAGAAGGGCAAGAACCATGTGGTTTGTTCACCAACCTACCAGAAGTGCCCAGCATTGTCTCTCAATATCCAATGAATGTACATTAAATGAATGAGTGTGCTCTTTGTTCTCTGCCTGGCTGGGACTTTTCATTGACAATGTCTGTTTGTGCTGATCTTAGTTGTAAGAGTACTGTAATCCATAAACTCATAGAATGATAGAGCCAAACAAGGTCTGAGTGTTGCCTCTACTTATATAGTTGGTAAGAAAAATAAATTCAATAAAAAGGATTTTTTCAAGGTTACATATTTTGTTCATAACAGACTTTAGACTCAAATCTTGTTCAGTATTTATGTCATGACACACTATATGTTTATGCATCTGCATGTGTATTGTTTATGCTTGTCTGTATACTCATGTATGCATAATGAGTAAATGTGTGTGTGTGTGCGTGCGCGTGTGTCAGTTGGAAAGTGAGACCATCAGCCTTATCACAGACAATTTCATGATTGAAGCTTCTAAAAAGAAATCATTTCAGCTGTTATGGCAGCCATGGAGCTGCCCTGCTCCGATCTCCCTCAGAGGAACCCGCTGAGGAAAGCATGAGTGGTTGACAGCCCCAGCTGCCACACCTTTGATTCCACGCTTCAATTATTGTCAGGCCAAACTTCCCCTGACTGATCCCAGCCAAGACCCAGCACATCAGAGAGTATCAGAATAGGGCTATTCCTGCCCTACTCAGGATCCCGCTCATGAGCAATTTTGCCATGGGCCTGGCCAGAACTTTATCAGAACTGTGCCACAGTGTGAACTTTCTCCTGCCCAATCCTTCTCTTTCTCTGTCCTTCCTTAGGGTGTGTTACCTGCATCATGGTCTGAAGGCTCTCCCCACCTAATTTCACTTTCTCCCCTCTTATATTGTAAAAACGTTCCCCACCTTACCCCCAAACCCCAGTAAATCTCTTGCATATCTAGTCTCCTCTTTGTGTTTGTTTCTTCAAGGGCCCAAACTGACCCAACTGGCCCACCTGTTACTCGAATCTCTGAGACTCACAGGCCACTCCACTCTCTCAGCCTGTGTGTGGCCCAGGCCTGCTTTCCATCCCAGTTCCATCATATATGATGCCCCCAGCCCTCCCTGCTTTCAGATTGCTGTTCCAGCATCCCCAGCAGCCTCACTCAGACGTGGAGCACAAACATAGTGCCAGAAACAGGGCCTTCCCCAGGTCCTCAGCCACAGTCTTCTTGTCCTGCCGCATGACCTGCTCCCTGGGACTTCGAGGGACTCAGATAAACATTGTCTGGAAGCTGGCAGAATGACCGCACGGATGTGGAGGGGTTAGGGAAGTCCCATCTCCTTAAAGCCGGAAGAATCACGCTGTATAGAGCTATAGCAGGCTTCCTGCTGCCCAGAACCACTTGCAGCTTAGTCCACACCCCCAGAGGTGAACTGGCATTCAAGTGTAAAGTGACAGCAATTCTGAAAAGGGCTAAACCCAGATACTGTCATTTAACAATTCATTCCCAAGTAGTTGCAGTGGGCCAAGTACCGAGTTCAGTGCTCCACCTGCATGCCCGCCTCTAATTACAGCATCCACTTTATAAGGGAAAGGCTGTCATCATTGCCTCCTGATAGCTGAAAATACTAAACTTTCGAAAAGCTCAACGTTCTGCCAAGGACATCCCACTAGGAACTCTGCACATCTGACCCCGATATCTGTAAGTTCAAGCAGTACATTAAATCGATGCATTTCTGAAACAAACCAGGGACAAGTTCACAGGAGACAAGCAGAGTGATGGGGCGGGAGCTGGTGGTGACATTGGGCTTTGTGTGGCTCTCTTAGAGAACAGGAAGTGCAGGAAGCCTGGGCCAGAGACACAACCCTGGGGAAGAGAGGCCCTGCCTTGACAAGGCTAGCATGCTGTAGGTTCTGACCCAGACCCTGTGGGGCAACATGGAATCACCCAGAATCAGATCTGCAGAATGACGGAGTCATGGCCTCACTACACTGATGGAGACATTGAGAACAGGGAGAGGAAGGAAGGCTCCCGAGGACGCAATGCTGAGCAGAGGCTGAGCTCAGCCCAGAAGCTGAATGGCTAAGCGCTTCACTGCATTAGCATTCTTCAGGCCCTGGGATGTTCAGGCCCAGGAGACCTGAGGTCAAGGGTCAGGATACATCCTTAGAAGAGAGCATGACAACAGAAAACCTTCCTTCCTTCGGGTCCCTACCCTCTCCCGAGGTAAACATTTTACGGTTCAGGAGTGGTGAAGTCAGACCAGGTTTATTTTTCCCCTGTTTTCTGGGGCTTGCAACAAAAGGGCTATTATGCTTCTCAACTGCTTTCGGGTCTTCCAGGGTTTTATTGTTCACCTTCTCATTTTAGAGACCCTTATCCTGGCTTTGAAGGGTTCAGCGCTTCTCCCAGTGGTCAGAGCAGAAGCCCGTGGATGAATCCTGTTTCTAAACCTAAACTGTGCTGCTCAATACTGAGCCCCTCATCACTCACTCTTGCATGCACATGCCTGCACACAGGCATGCATGAGCACACACACGTGTACATGCTCCAGAACCAGCCTAGGCAATGACAATCCAGCCTGGCATGACTCAACCATAGCAAAAAATTTTTTTTTAAATATTCTCATTTCCACTTCCTGACTTCCTTTGCCTTCCAGGTGAATAATTGTACCCCATCGGCATGCCTGGTCTACTGCGCACCTCATCAAAGTCTCTGTTTTCTCCCTTCAAGGCTGAAGGGACTACCATACGAAAAATAGTTGTCAGTGAGCACTAGTACCAGGCATTGTGCTGAGTACTTTATGTAAATTTCTCATTTAATATGCACAAAGATACCAATGAGACTATTAGTCCAATTTTACAGATTAAAAAAAAGAAAACAAGCTAAGAGAGGTTAAATAGCTCACTCAGGGTCATAGAGCTACGAAGGAACACAGTGGAGTTTTATTTCTTAACCCCAGGAAAATCAAGCTGGAGATTTAGGAAGTTTTGTAGCTGTAACGGACTCCTGACAAAATTAGAGGGATAGAAAAGTCTGATTACGGGCGGATCACGAGGTCAGGAGATCGAGACCATCCTGGCTAACATGGTGAAACCCCATCTCTACTAAAAAATACAAAAAACTAGCCGGGCGAGGTGGCGGGCACCTGTAGTCCCAGCTACTCAGGAAGCTGAGGCAGGAGAATGGCGTGAACTCAGGAGGTGGAGCTTGCAGTGAGTTGAGATCCGGCCACTGCACTCCAACCTGGGCAACAGAGCGAGACTCTGTCTCAAAAAAAGAAAAGAAAAGAAAAGAAAAGTCTGATTCCAATGGTTTATTTCCAGGAGAGTATGTTTCTGAAACAAACCAGGAGTGAAACAGACAATTTCCCAAAAGTCCAACACTGCAAGGAATTTGGTGAACTAAAGCATGCCCTCTGTGCCTTGGGTATGCAAGTAAAGGAGGCCTAGACCCCCTTGGGCTTTAGGCTGTGTCTTGGCCTGAATCTTGGGAAATAAATCTTTGATAAGACAACTTAAAAAGGGGTGAGCACTCGAGAGAGAGAGAGAGGCAATGCCAAAAACAGAATCTTAGAGGGAAGACATGGGCCAATGTATTAGGGAAATAGCATAAGGTGAGAACAGCTGAAGGTGGAGCCGAACAAATATTAAGAGTTAAGGGTAAGAGTTAGACCTTGAGGGCATGATAAGAAACAAATTTTATTATGTAGGCAGCGGGCCCTGTGGCAAGACTCGGCATGAGAATAACCCGTTTAGATTGTCACTTTCAATAGCTCATTCTGGCAGAGATTCTGATTAAAATGGGGGAAGTTGGCCATCTAGCCCTATTGCAACAATTGCATTTGGGAGAAAATGAGGCCTGAGGAAAAGCAATAGGATCAACAATGGCAAAAGGAGCCTAGGATTCAGAAGTTCATGGCCTGGAATAAGTTTTATGTCCCTTTGGGAAGTAAAGTTTTCCTAAACAAGGACCCTTCAATCCTGGGACAGTAATAACAGTTAGCATGTATTGAGTGCTTACTGCATAAAGAGTAAATTCTATACAACGACCCAGCGATGACTGTTGTAATCCCCATTTTACAGATGAGAAAACTGAGGCTTAGAAATATAAAGTAACTGAATTTCAAGGCAAGATATTCTGAGTTCAAAATCCAGATATGTTTATGCCCATATTTCAGAGCTAGAAATTGGAAGCAAAGGGCGCAGAGAATGTTGGTAGCTCTCTGCATTCAGGAAGAGTGGCCTGATGGGAAGTTATTAGGTTGGTAGGTTGGTGCAAATGTTATCGCAGATTTTGTCTTTGAAAGTAATTGCAAAAACTGCAGTTTCTTTTGCACCAACTTAATACCTTCTGCTGGTCTAACCCAGGGTTTCTCAGTCCCAGTACTATGGACATTTGGGGCCAGATAATCCTCTTTTGGGGGTCGTCTCATGCATTCCAGAACTCCTCCTACCAGATGCCAGTAGCACTGTTGCCTCCAAAGCCAAGACAACCAAAACTGTCTTCGAACTTTACCAAATGACTCCTGGAGTGGGGCAGGGGGATAAAATCACCCTCTGTTGAAAACCACTGATCTAATCTTATCTCAGGATGTCCTGGCAGGATTGAAATCTACTAAAATCTGTGCCTTAGTGAGGAGCTCTAGGCAGTAGCTAATAATTGTTACTCTCAGCCAAAAAAAAAAAAAAACCAAAAAACAAAAACCAAAAAACCTTTGCCTGCAGATTTATACTGCAGAGTTTCTGGGTGGTGAGCTCCACTCTAAGAAAGCTACCTCCACCCTCTGCCTTGCCTATCAGGGAGGGCCAAAGTTTGAAGGAGGGAAAAAAGTCTTCTCTGGAATCTAGAATGTACTCAAATGAATTAAAGGGTTCAGAGTTTAAGTGGGCAATTCTGAGTTAGTCACTTGAGAGCTCAAATTAGCTCTACTTTTCTGCATATTAACTCCCCTTAGGTGCCCTGTTTAATGATTTAATGATGTCTAACTCTGAAGTTCTTCTAAGCTGAAGAATTTGTATACCCCCTACGGCAGTTTCTATCTCCTTTGAGCTACAAGTCCACTCCTCAGCTCCACACCCTCCTTCAGGCCTTGCCTTGGAGGTCACCACAGGCAGAGTTTGGGGAAGCCCAGGGCTGTGGGTTAAGTCCCAAGAAGTGGGTTTGTAATTTAGAAGGAGAGTTTAGCAGAAGAGATGGAGGAGAGAGGGGGAGATCTTAATGAGATTCTACTGCTCCATTTTTCTCTTCTAAGATGGATGTTCATTTTGTATTTGATCCTTTCTGTAACAAGGATTCATTTTATATCTAACGTTTACATTGAAAGTGACAGTACTTTCTCGGCCTCTAAAGACCTGGTATTAAATTGACATTGGACGCTAAAAATAACAGAACCACAGAATTGAAAAAACATGGAATAAATAGATAAATGCCACTTATATGTGAAAAAGATATACATGTAAAAATGGTTTTACATGTATAAAGATAAATACTTTCTCCTGATAAGTGCGTGTAAACACATACTATCCCCAGTAGGTAGAACTGGTTATCTCCATTTTACAGACAAGGAAATTGAGGTTCCAAAGCACTTAAGCCATATGCCCAAGGCCACGCAGTAGGTGGAAGAGGCAGATTGCAGTCCCAGGCAATCTGGTCACTGCATCCCATTATTTGGGATCCATCTTTACTCTCAAACCCGCCAAACCTCAGCAGGTTCTAGGAACTGTTTCTAGCTACCTAATAATATCCTTCTTCCTACCCAAATGGGACTCCTTGGCTTCATATATGCCAAGTTCACTCCTACCAATACATAAGCATCCTTGATCCTCAGTCTCTCTTTCTCTGAGTTTGTCTTTAAAAGTTAGATTAAGTAGCCCTGACAGGGCTACATAAAAGGCAGAATGAAATATCCCATGAAGTCCCTGGCATGGTGCATGTGACATCTAGTAAAAATAGCATAAACTTGATATAGCTCTGAATATGTGCCAATCCCTATTCTATGTGCTTTGTGCATATTTCTTCATTTTATCCTCAAAACAAGCCTCTGAAGGAGGTATAAAATATCCCCAAATGAGGGAAGTGAAGCAAAGAGAAGTTAAATGACTTGTCTAAGGTCACATGACTTACAAGTGGCAGAGCTAGTATTTGAGCCCAGATCATCTGGTTCCAGCGTCTATACCCTTAGCAGCACTGTAGCTCTACCCAGGAAATGTGTAACATCTTTCTCCTTTTTTTTCCTTATCAATCTCCTCCAGAATTTCTCCTCCTCAACAGTAATATGACAGCTACTGTAGAATGCTTTATTACAGTTTCATGCATTTGTCTTATTTACCCAACTGACTGAAATTCCTCCAAAATATTTACATTCCAACAGTAGCATACATATATATATACTATATTTATATTACTATATATACTATATATATATAGATAGATAGATAGTAAATGATACTTGAGTTAAGCAGTAAGATGTTAAATGTAAAAGAACTGAGCTAAGACTTCAAGTGGCTCCAGCAAGCCTTGGATACATGGTCACTCTGTGCAGCCCCAGGGAGCTGTCCCCTCCTGGAGTGTTTTGCCTCAACTTCCAACAGAAAGTTTTCTCCTTCCTAGACAGAAGGAGTTCTTAGAGCTGGAGATCAGGTTGAGCAGAGGTAAGGGAGCCACTTCAGCATCAAGCCACCAAAAGACTAGAGTGTACATAGTAGAGGCAAGGAAAAAAAGAAAGTGCAAGTAGAATGTGACACTACATAAGACATTTACATATTAAAAAAAGGGTTCAAATAAAAGACACTGGCTGATAAGGTTTGGCTCTGTGTCCCCACCCAAATCTTTCCTTGAATTGTAATAATCCCCATGTGTCAAGGGTGGAACCACGTGGAGATAATTGAACCACTGGGGTTGTTTTCCCCATACTGTTCTAGTGATAGTGAGCTCTCACAAGATCTGATGGTTTTATAAGGGGCTTCCCCCTTCGCTGGGCACTCATTTCTCTCTCCCACTGGCCTGTGAAGAGGTGCCTTCTGCCATGATTGTAAGTTTCCTGAGGTCTCCTCAGCTATGTGGAACTGTGGGTCAATTAAACCTCTTTTCTTTATAAATTACCCAGTCTTGGGTATTTCTTCATAGCAGGATGAGAACAGACTAATCCACTGGGCAATTCATCTTAGGTGAGATAGGTAACAGATGACTTTTCTTTACTTACAGGGCAACCCATATGGGTCAATACTAAAAAGGTTTGCTCCAGAGAATAAGCCATAGAAATCATCTGCATATGAGTAATCTCTGGATGGTTCTGCATTGTAGAGTATAATTTAAATATTGGCTCCTACTTCTACTGCCATGGTTGCTGCTAACAAGCAGCATTCACTGGTGAGACACGACAAAGATTCTATTGCATGCAGCTATAATCATAGTCAACATTTATTGGGCTTTTACTGTGTGCCAGGAACTATTCCAAGCACCTTGTTCACATGAACTCTTTTAACTGTCCCTTCAACTCCATGATGTAGAGAGTATAACCAGCATTGCTCTTGGACCTGGAAAAGAGAGGCCCATCTCCTTGGCCTGGAACTTGCATTTTGTGAGCATACACATAACAATATATTTATTGAAACCTCATGGCGGGTCTCCTTGAAAAAATGGCTGATTCTAGCACAGGAGCAAAAAAAAAAAAAAAAAAAAAAAAAAAAATACACAAGATAAGCCTGTAGCATCATGCAGTGCTGAAAAGTAAAAGAGTGCTCAAACAAGATTAAAAGAAAAACAGCACAATTATGGGGGTATGTCTAAGGGACACAGGACCCAGCTGAAAGGACTCACAGTGGCCAAAGCTAAAACAACTTGAGCAATAGAATGCTTCAAAGTCATATTGGATTATAACCTAAAGTATAAAATAAATATTCATGAGGCCATACTGATATAAATGAATTATTTAATAAATAAGTGGAAAGAAAGAGACAAATTTCCCATGCAGAAGAACTCCAAATAATGTATGTAGATACTGTGTCCTCAAGGGAGTAGAGCAAAACTCCTCAGTCTTTAAGTGTGGGCTGTGCATATTGACTCCCTTCCGAAGAGGATGATGTGGAAAGGAAGAAAAACGTAACTTTATAGTCAGGTAACCTGACAAATACTAGCTCAGCCAGGTGATCAATGTCAATATCAAGAGTGACACGTCCTTTGATGATATAATGTGATGCGAATGGCATCTGTAGTCTTCCTCCCAAAAACCGATAAGTTAATTATGAGAAAAACATTAGACAAATTCAAATTGAAGGACATTCTACAAAATACCTAGCCAGTACTCTTTAAAACTGTCTAGGCCATCAAAAACAAAGCAAGTCTGAGAAACTGTCACATCCAAGAGGATTCTAAGGAGACATGACGACTAAACACTATGTGGTATTCTGGGTAGGATCCTGGAATTGACATAGGATATTTGGGGAAAACTAAGAAAATCTGAGTAAATTATGTATTTCAGTTAATAATAACAATATGGGTTCTTTCTAATAAATGTGCCATACTAATGTAAGATGCTAATAAAAGGGGAAAATGGATGTATGGAAACATATAGCACTTTCATATCTTCAAAAAGTATATCTTCATAATTCTGTAAACCTGAAGCTGTTCCACAATAAAGTTTTTTAAAAAAGGTATATACTTCACAATGTCTTTGTCACGCGCGAGCCAGTGTCCTATAAAGCCACTCTTATGACTAACAAGATTAAAATCCCAGGGAAATAGTTGTCACCCCTCTTGCCCAGTGGGTGTCCTTGAAACCAAAGGAGACTGTATTTGAATGTCATGAGGTCTGTGAGTTGTGCTGCTGTCTTCAGAGATGGACACTGCTCTGGGGTTGAGGAGGATTTGAGAAGAGACAAAAGATAAATCTGTTAGCTTGTCAAATCTTTCCTCTCTGCATGAATGCAAAAGATTCTTCTGTAACGAAGTATCATTTCCGGCAACCATTTTCTTGCTTCTTTTTGTGTTCCAATGTTGAGTCTCGAGTTATTCACAAATCAGTCCAGTATTCACAACAGTCCCTCAGAACAGCCATGGAATATTTTGCAATGTTAAGCAATTCGTAGAACTTTGATATTTGAATATATGTTAGTCTAGACATAACATGCATGAAGCATGATACCACATTTTTACACTGACAACTAGATGAATATTGAATCCTAGAGTTGTGGCTTTGTTTGAATTTTTCTACAAAATCTTAATTAAATCATAAATACACTAAAATGCCATTTTATTTAACTTTCCATTTTGTGTTTGCCTATTTAAGTAAACTTTTTTTCCTTTTGCTTTTAGTATTTTTCAATATTTTAGAATACTGACTTTTCTGAGAACACTTAAAATATATTTTTTAGATTTTACATTTACATTTTAAAATTATTTTTACATTTCCAAAATTGACTTGGTTTGCATTTTTTATGGATGTAAAATATAAATACATAAAAATATATACACATTTTGAATAAATCACATTTTATGTTATAATTGCTCAGGTCATTATTGCCAATAGAACAAAATTGTGTGAAAATCTTGGTTATAGTAACATAGTTAATGATTTTGCTGAGAACTCAAAGGAATAAATAAATTTTATGGAATGAATATAAAATAATTTGAGAATAATATGCATCTTTATTTTATGACTAACCCAGTATCTCTGTTTACTAATAGCACATCCGGGACCATGCAATAATAATTACATTTGAACACCTTTTATATTTTGATGTCTTTCAGTCATATAAATATCATAGTTTTACACATTTTCTTTCTTTTTTTTTTTATTTGAGACAGAGTATCGCTTGCTCTGTCACCAGGTTGGAGTATAGTGGAGCGATCTCGGCTTACTGCAACCTCCACCTTCCGGGTTCAAGAGATTCTCCTGCTTCAGCCTCCTGAGTAGCTGGGACTACAGGCGCCCGCCACCACGCCCTGCTATTTTTTTTTTTTTTTCTGTATTTTTAGTAGAGACGGGGTTTCACTATGTTTGCCAGGATGGTCTCAATCTCCTGACCTCGTGATCCGCCCGCCTCGGCCTCCCAAAGCGCTGGGATTACAGGCCTGAGTCACTGTGCCCGGCCTACACATTTTCTTTTTGAAGGTGTTTCTGTCAAAGTAGGAGAATAGAAAATGTTTGATTTCACAGTTTGCTGGCTTGATATATAGCTTTTAAATATGTAGTCATTGGTATGAGGGTCTCCATCTGTACCCATGCCCTGGCCCTGCATCAGTAGGGTCTTGCCTGTAAGGTTAATTTTACAGACAAAGACACTGACCACTGGTGATCAACTCAACTTATCTGCTTCAGATCCCATGGTGCCTAACCCTGGCAGAGGAGGATCCAAACAGGGCAGAGCTCAAGCTCCTCACGACCTGAAACCTGCCTCTCATGGGCCGTGAGGTGACTGCTATCTGGAGGTTGTTCACCTGCTCCCTAATGCCTATGAAAACATTTGCCTCCTTCAGAAATGTTCCCAAGGCTTCCCTGTAATAGGAACTCTGGATTTAGAGGAAATCATGCAGAAAAGAAACCCTGGGGATGGGGCTGAGGGTGGGGAACCTCCCTGACACTCCTAAACCACAGCTTCTCTCTTCTATCTTTACGAATGTTAGAGTCCTGTCTCAAATAGCTGTTGAGAAAATACAGAACAACAACAACAACAAAAAGCCCTGAATATCAACCTTGATGTGGAAAAAATAATCTTTCATCAAAAGGCAAAAGCAAATATAGTCTCTCCTTTCCCTCACCACATGGAGACCTTTTGCCATCTGCATTCTCCCAGTGCCATCTCTCCTGACCATCCACATGGAAAAAAGGAAGCAGTTTGGGATCCCATCTCCATTCCCACTTGCTTCTGATTCTACTTTCTTTTCCTGACAGCCCTGGCAATAGCAATCGCTGTCAGGCTGTAATTTAAAGCAAACCAGTGCAAACTTGAACCAACTTTACCTGCGTGATTGATGGGTCGAACTGGATTTTTTTTCTAATTACATGAGATTTCTGCAAGTAGGTATTATGATCTCAACACATCTAATATTATTCCTTAATCCACTCAACAGCAAATGTTTGGCATCTAGCTTTATAATAAAAGGTATCAATTAGGAGCTGTCGATGTTTTCAGAGGCAATCTCTAATTACAGTCACTTGCTATAGGCTATCTTGTTAAAAAATTTGAGCAGAATGAGTAAGTATTCTTGACAAGTTCAATGCATTATTAAGGGTGTAATTACTCAGTTATTGCACATGTAATCCTGAGTTAATTGTGTGACTTCAAAATTCATCACTTTTATGTTTATTGAACTTTGATAAGTTCTCCCATACCTGATTTATACCAATGATCCTTTATTCCCCTTCTTATTTCAGACTAAATATTTCAGACCAATTGGTCAGAAAGTGAACAGACTTGGGAACACTCTAGACCCAGAACTGACAACAATGGTTATTTTCTATTTTCTAGGGGGAAGGCTAACTGAGGTCTAAAATGACCACTTAAAGGGGAACCCAATATGAAAATATGGACGTGGGATAAAGCTGGCCCAAGGACATTTTCAGGTAGCCACAAAGTCAGTCGTGCTTCATTAACAAAAAGTTTGTGCAGGAGTCCTTTGCCACATATTTCTAATCCATTGCATTAGTGTACTATTGATTATCTAACAAAGTTAAGGCCAACCTGTTGCAAGTGGGGCTTTGCTTTTTGTAACTAAAATATAGAGAATCCAAATGTTGAAATACTATCAAGAACCCAGTCTTGATGTACACAAACCTTGAGAAAGGTCACTCCAAACAACTTGCAGATACATGCCAAGTGAGGGATCCAGAAGAGCAGAAGCAGCTGGGAGGTCAGGCATGGTCTTATGCTACCTTCCCCCAGCATAGGAACTTTCTGTCCTTCTTCCTTGTTTGAGATAGGAAAAAAAACAAAGTGGAAGCAATAGGAAAAAGCAAACTGTTTTTCCTACTCTCACACACTCAATGCTGCACAGAAAAGTTCACCTCTTGTCACCAAAATGTGTGTAGATATTTCCCTACACGCCACATAATTCTCCGACAGACACCAGCTGCCTTCCCCACAGTTCAATTAAATTTGGGCACTGTTTACCTGGAGATAGCATCAGATCTCACAGATTGAGACCTCAGTCCCCAAGACTGCCCTCACTTCACATGCTAGTCTCTCTAGCCACAGGTTATGGCCTTTGCTTCTGACCAACCAAAAAACTGGGCATTCCCCAAACCCCTTTTTGGGTTCATTTAATTTGTTAGAGTGGCTCAGAGAACTCAAGGAAACATTTTACTTGTGTTGATTCATGTATTATAAAGGTTATTACAAAGGATACAGATGAACAGCCAGGTGGAAAAAGTGCATAGGGTGAAGCATGGGAGAAGGGATGTAGAGCTTCCATGCCCTCCCCAGGCACACCACCCTCCAGGAACTTCCACATGCTCAGCAATTTGGGAGCTCTCTGAATCCCGTCTTTTGGGGTTCCTATGGAAGTTTCATTATGTAAGACTGATTAACTACATCATTGACCATTGATGATCAACTCAACTTTTAGCCCCTCTATCCTTCCCAGAGGTCAGGAGCGAGACTGAAAGTTTTAATGCTCTAATCACATGATTGGTTCCCTTGGCAACCAACCCCATCCTGAGCTATCCAGGAACCCAACAAAAGTCACCTCGTTAGAACAGAAGATGCTTCTATCACCCAAGGAACTTAGGAGCTCTGTATCAGATATTCCTACAACTCAGGAAATTATAAAGGTCTTAGGAGCTCTGTTTCAGAAACTGGTGTCAAAGACCAAACATCAGAAGACAAGATTCTCCAAACACCTATATCTACAAGGGTTTTAGGAGCTTTGTCTCAGCAACTGGAGGTAGAGACCAAATAGATATTTCTTGTTATATCACAATATCCCATTCTTCTCTCTTTGACTCTCATCACACGTCCAGGCAGCATTTCATCTGAGAGTCCCTTCTGCTTTTGATAGCAGAATCCTGTACCTCAGCCTCTCTGAGCCTGAGTTTGAACACCTGAAAATGAGGCTGAGCATCTCCACCTTTTCAGCTTTTGAGAGTCCTCATGATGTGGAGGCTTTACAAACATCGCTAGTAAAAAAGGGAAATCTTCCTCAGACTGCGGGCAGCTCATGCCCTTCAGGTCCTCAGAGGCGGATGACAGCCTCACTTTCCCATCCCCTCCTCTGAACATTCTGCCATCTGTTCCAGAGCACAGCAAGTGGTTCAGGGGTGGGAAGCAGTCTCTAAAATAGCATGTACTGTCTCTGCCTCCCATGATTCCTGTCCTTGTACAGTCCCCCAGCTTTGAGTATAATTGAACCTCAAGACTCACTTCTAACAAATAGAAGTGATGGGATGTCATGTCTGAGATTAGGTCCATGTGACAAAGTACTGATGTCTGTGGCCAACAGCTGGTGAGGAGCTAGAATCTGCCATTGGTCATGTGAGAGAGCTCAGGAGTGAATTCTCCCCAGTCAAGACTTGAGATGAGACCACAGCCCAAGAGACTGCAACCTCATGAGAGACCCTGAGGCAGAGGGTCTCAACTAAGATGCACTCAGATAGCTGCCAAACACAAATTGTGAGACAATAAATATCTCTTGTATTAAGACACTATGCTATGATGTAAATCATTATACAGCAATTGATAACTAATACAAAGGTCCATCCAAGGGGTAGGTTTCTGAAGCCACCTTGATTTATCTAGGGAGACATTATTGCATAGTGCTGAAGAAAATGGCATTTCATGTCTGATACCAGTTTAAAGCCAAGTACCAATACCCTAATTGTTGTGTGGCCTTAAAAATTAACTCTGTGGGTCTTCATCTTCTACTTCATAAACACAGACATTAGTGCTTACCTCATTGTGTTGTTGTAAGCATTGAACTAGGCAATATCTGCAAAATCACTTACTTGGGTAGCTATCATCATTTTTTTTTTAAATTAAGCAATAGCTGTTATTTGTTATCCTCACTTCCCAGTCTTTATAAGGCATCCAGAACTCTTTCACAGCTTTTGATCTACCATGGCAATTATATTTGACATCCTTTGGACAAATCTAAAGTCCTATGCACTTTTCTACTTGACACTTAACTTCTATTTTATTTCCAAGTGTGTGACTCATGGTACAAACTAATTTCTATTCATGTATTTCAGGGCATGAACATGTGATAAGCAATGCTGATCCCTTCAAACAGGTCTTGTAGAGACAATTTTTCCAAAATAATAAGACATGATTATTATCCTTGAATATGACCTTACTCTAGTGGGAGAGACAGACACACAAACACAAATTTGCAGCATAAAATAATGAAGACTGTTAAAATGCTGGCATAAGTTGTTCTTGGTGCACAGAGGCAAGACCCACAAAATTTGTGTCTTGAAGAATAGGTATTTCCCAAAGAAAATGGGAGAAAGGGTTTCCAGGCAGCCTTCTCAATGGGCAAAGATAAGCTGATGGAAAAAGGCATAGCATTCTTGGGTGAGGACTATAATATCACTGTGTCCACAGCATAGAGAAGACTTACAGGAGAGAGAAGGAAAGGCCATTAAGCCAGAGAGGTAGACTGGGGTTGCACTGTGAAAAACAGACATTGCAGCTCCTTCCAGTTGTCTCAATTTCAACTTACAGAAAACAGGAGCAACTAAAGTTTTAAAATAGATATTAGTATGGCCTAATATTGCCAAATACTATGCTATCAATTTCCCAGGGGATCTTTTGATAGAGAGCTTGTTGAATTGGGGTTTGTTGTTCAGTTGAGATAGATAGATGATAGATAAGATGATAGAGACAGACAGACAGACAGATAGATAGATAGATAGATAGATAGATAGATAGACAGATCATAGATAGATAGATAGATAGATAGATAGATAGATAGATAGATAGACAGACAGATAGATACTTGTTTGAGAGGGGATAATGGAGGAACTTGTGGCCTTGAAATATTAATTTCCTCAAATCCAGCTTCCCTAAACACAATCCTAAACTTTTCTAAGCAGTTCTGTTAACAGCTCCTGCATCAAGTACATCATGGTCTGCCTCCCTGTGAGGAGCACCCTAGTTCTACCCATTTCAGCAACTCAAAGCAAGGCTATGCCATTCACAGGTTTGAAGACACCTCTCACATCTCTGAACTTCCATTTCTCAAAACAAAAATCTCTCAATGCTTTGAATTCTCCCTCCAATGCTGTAGTTTCTGGGTGAGTCATCATTCTGGTCAGCACTCCTGGAGTGTTAAAGTACCGATGTGGTGCCCATAACTAGATGGAATTCATATTTGTCCCAGCAAATGTTGGGGACCATGGCTCAGCACTTCCTGGGAGTCTCAATGCTACAGGCAATAGCAGATCCTTAAGACAAACAAGCAGCCCTAAAAAATAGGTTATTTTGAATTTGTTGCAAGAAGAGAGACCAACAGGTTATAGTCTCCTTTATTTATCTTACTTCTCAGCATTGTTTCTCAGCATCTTTTGGTTGGACAGCGTTGGCCCACATCCTGAGTGGATTCATCAGCCAGGCTGTTGCTTTCCTCAGCTCTCTCAGACCCTCAGAAGTCAGCGTGTGTGCTGCTGCTGAGCCTGGGTGCTGAAGACATCCTGTCTACCAAGGGAAACCCAGAAAGGCAAAAGCGCAGTCATTACCCAGGCTGTGAGGCTCCTGCGGTGATAAAACCCACTTTATTTCCATTTGGAGGAAAAATTTTCAATTAAGTAAGAATTGATTTTCTAATGATTTTTTTTTTCTCCTGCTGGTCATTGGTGAAACGCTTGAACCAGCTCCAGCTCTGCCTTAGAGGGGAGAGCAATGAGGTTGCTGCTGCTGACAAAAGGGTTGGCCTCAAGTATGGAAACAACTTAATTCATTTGCTTTGGGCAAAATAGAGGGCAGTACCCATCCCGGAGGAAGGGGAAATAGCTAATTAGCAGAAGCCAAAAATGTCAGTGCTGGGCCGCTGGTTTGCAAACGTGGAGCTCCACAGGTGCTAAACATACTCTTCAGACCTGATGGTGGTAGCAGTTCCCTTTTTGTCTGTGCCACTCAATACTGTCAGGGGCAAGTAAGACAAGTGATGTGGAGACAAAGGGGGCATGGCAAAAAAGAGCAAGGAAAGAAAAATACTAAAATGTGAGTGGTCATGAGCCACTCCCCAGTCCCGCTTGCTGAAGGAGAATGCCCTTTGTGACATAGGCAACCGCCAAACCTGGCTTTTTGATGTTTATAATGATCAATAGGTAGAAAGGAGAACTGAGGGAGAAGTCTAGAGAGGCCAGCTACACCTACATTAGAAACAGCAGAACAGATCACGGGTCACAGGATTAAGGCTAGATGGGGTTTAAGATGTGGTAAGACCTGAGGTCATTTTGAATTTTGAGAAAAGGAGAGACATGAAGAGACAGAAAACATGTTTACTGGACCCAGCTACTTTTCAGTGATTAGTGGGACCTTCAGAACATAAATAGATCCTAAGGAGTGAATGTTTGTACCCCTTCCAAAATTTATATGCTGAAGTCCTTATTTCTAATATGGTTGTATGTAAAGACAGACCCACTAATGAAGTAATTAAGGTTAAATGGAGTCATAAGAGAGAGACCCTGATCCCATAAGATTAGTGTCCTTGTAAGAAGAGACTGCAGAGAACTCACTTTTTCACTCTCTCACTCCCTTTCCTTGCATACAAACCAAGGGAAAATCATATGAGAACATGGCAAGAAGGCAGCTGTCTGCAAGCCAGGAAGAGAGGCCTCACCAGGAAATGAATCAGCAAGAACCTTGATCTTGGACTTCTAGCCTCCAGAATTGTGAGAAAATTAATTTCTGTTGTATAAGCCACTCAGTCTATAGTATTTTGTTATGGCAGCCCAAGCTGGCTAAGACAGTGGACAGAAAAGAATTTGTGAGTCATGTAATGTTGTTCCCATTGGCATTTGAGGGCAACTGTAGAATAGATTTCAATTGGTTAGTAATTATTTCTGGATATCAGACATATTTTTCTTTTCCACTTTGAAATATTTTGTCTGTTTTGTTTTCTGGATGTGTCAGAGACAAGCCATCAATCAGCAGAGCTTTGTGTGGGGTCTGTTTTCAAAAACAAGCCACCATGAGCAGTTCCTGACATGTAGCATTTGCCAGGGACTCAGTCTAAGTCTTAAACACTTATTTCTTTTTCCCAAGTCTCCTTCAGTCTTCAGGCACACCTGACAAATTTCCTCTTTCTTGGGTCAGTGTGCTTTTTCCCCAGCTCATTCTCTGATTTTCTACCCAAAGAGTCACTTAAAAAATTCTTTTTCTTAAGGGACCTAGGGTTGCATCCTCTTGAAAAGTGCTATTAGTAGTAACCAAAGATGCAGCACTGAATAAATCATTCCCTTCTAGACAGAAATACTCCTCCTCAATCTCAAAGTAAATGCCACATCTTCCAGCAGGCCTTCCCTGACCCCCTCTGTCTAAATTAGGTCAGTCTCCCACCACTGCAATTCTGTTCTCTCTCATGGAGCTCATGTTCTTGTCCTTCATTAAAAAAGAATCATCACCTGTTATAATTATATTCTTATTTGTGTATTTATTTATTGAATAGTCCTCCACTAGAGTTTAAGTTTGTGAATGCAAAGTCATGATTATTTTGTACACCACTGAATATTCAACAACTGGCAGAGTGTCTGGCATAGATAGAGATAGGTAGGTAGATAGGTAGATAGAGAGAAATAGACATAGATACATACATACATACATACATAGAGATGGAGTGAGGGATAGAGATAGAGACAAACGGGGGGGTGGGGGGAGAGAGAGAGAGAGAGAGAGAGAGAGAGAGAGAGAGAGACAGAGAGAGAGAGACAGAGAGAGAGAGAAAAAGAGAGAAATGTTAAACCAAAACATTTATTGGATGAGTTAAGAAAAAGAAACATGATTCTTTCCCTCCTGAAGCTTACAGTCTATCATGGAATGCAGACATGTCAACAGATCTTTATCTTTCGTGATAATCAAAATAGAAAATATAAACCTAAGGTGCCATGGAAGAATATCTTCAATCAAGTCCAGCAAAATACCTGTTCTCTATGTTAGGTGCACAGGTAGCTTGACTCATTGCTGCCACACATTGGCCACTCTTATCTAATTCAGAGGGCTCATGGAAACCACACACCCACTAGCTGTTCCCTCAGAAGCCCCTGAATTGCCAACAAAAAGCTGGTTTGTCCCTGATACTGAGAAATAATTTGTCATGTTTCGTCCCCTAAATGAAAGATGCCAGCCTTAGTGCCTGTCTGAGAAAGGGACAGAGCATGAGATCTAACAAAGAACCCCAGCACTCAAGAAGTTTACCACTAAAATGGAGTGACAAGGAAAGCAGGGGAAGAAAATCACTACTGGAAGTACTGCTACTACCACCACTGCTCCTGGGAGAATCACCACAGCAGCTGTTCATCAAGTGCTTCCCGCAGCCAGTCACTAAACTAAACGCACCTGACATGCCACATCACGGCAGCTTGCTAACAATAGCTGCTGTGATTCTCACTTAACAATAAAATTGTGGCTCAGCGAGGCCAAGGAGCTTTTTCAAAATCTTGTCACTAATAAATCTCAGAGTCCAGGCTTGAACCAATGTCAGCCTGACCCTAACGCCTTGGTCTTCACCTGAGTGCTTGCTATGTTCCAGGCATTGTCAATAGTACTTTATATTAATTGTGTCACTTAACTGTTAAACAGCCCTATACATTCTCCATCAATAGTCCCTGAAGGGAATGGGGCCTTGGAAAGATTAGTGAACTGGACCCCTGACATGATCTCTTCCTTCCAATAGACAACTGTTTAGTTTGGAGAGGCAAGACTAGTGGACGTTGAAGAACTGGCAGAATAAACACTTGCATAGATGGAAGGTGTACAGAGGATGTGTGCGATACAGGCCTTTAAAGAATGCTGACATCTTTGTGGCTGAAATTAATTGGAAATTTTAAAATATTCATTTCATTTACCTCTGATTCTAAAGTAATACAGATTTCTGATGTAAAATTTGCAAAAAAGAATAAAATGAAAATAGCTCATGATTCTACACACAGAATAGCTAATAATTCTTCATTTTGGTGTATTTCCTTTTAGTATATATTATTTGAGTGTGTGTGCATCCACGTGTGTGCATCCACGTGTGTGCCTATTTTTGCATATTTGAGATAATGAGCTACGAAGGCATTTCTTTTTGTTTGTTTTTACATAGATAATTCTATTCCATTTTTTTGTTTTATATTAAATCTGGACTAATTTTCCTGCTATCCAAAATTCCTAGAGACGAGTATGCTAATAACTGAACCAAATTTTGCCTCTTACATATATTTATTTAATCATTCTCCTTTTGTGAGAGAGTCGGTTTTCAAATGTTCACTAATATAAACATAGTTTAGAATACCTTTCCATAGGTGGACTTATCATAAATGTTGTGTAATCATTTTTCAGGTTCTTGAAAAATGTTGAGTTGATTTCTAAGATGTTTTACTCACTGATAATATGTGCTTTATCCATGTCAGTGTACTTTTGCCATAAATTATTATTGTTATCCCTCTTATTATTTTACTTTGCCAATTTGATAGGTATAAAAAATAATCTACTGCTCTAACTTGCATTATTTTCCTTTGTCTAATTATATTTTATCCACAGTAGAATGTTTGTTAATGTTCTCTGTTCAGTTTTTAATTACACTTTAATGTTTTCTTATGAATATCTATAAAAGATAAGACACTTGCCTTGTTCAGTGTGAAAAATTTCCCAATTTGCAGTTTTTCACTTGACTTTGCTTATCCATTGTCACTCTGCTAATCTTTTTCTTTCTTTTTTTCTTTGTTTTAGAAATTCTTTTTGTTGTTGTTTTTTGAGATGGAGTTTCACTCTTGTCACCCAGGCTGGAGTGCAATGTCATGATCTCAGCTCACTGCAACCTCCGCCTCCCAGGTTCAAGGAATTCTGCCTCAGCCTCCCAAGTAGTTGGGATTACATGTGCGTGCCAGCACGCCCAGCTAATTTTTATATTTTTAGTAGTGACGGGGTTTCACCATGTTGACCAGGCTGGTCTCAAACTCCTGACCACAGGTGATGCACCCACCTCGGCCTCCCAAAGTGCCAGGTTTTAGAAATTCTATTTCTTTTTAGGGACTTACAAAACATTTATGGGCTGGTGATGGTGACCCACACACCTGTAATCCCAGCACTTTGGGAGGCCAAGATGGGAGGATTGCTTGAGGCCAGGAGTTAAAAACCAGCCTGGGCAACACAGTGAGACTAACTAACAAACAAAAATAGCCAGGTATGGTGGTACACACCTGAAGTGGGGGATCGTTTGAGCCTAGGAGTTGGAGGCTGCAGAGAGCCATGATCATGCCACAGCGTGGGTAACAGAGCAAGACCCTGTCTCTAAATAAAGTAAGATATAAAAACTGTTTTACCTATATTTTATTTGCCACTTTTGTGTTTTTATTATAACATATAATATTTTAATATACCTAGAATTTATTTAGATGTATGATGTCATGAAATAGTTTAATTGTATTTTAATATTATGTTATTATTTGATTTTATTTAATAATCTATCTAAATTAATTCAAGATTTGCCCTAGGACAATTTATGAATACATCTTTTCTTCTATTCTTTCCTATTACAGAAATCTGTCCTGGAATTTGGCATATGTATGGGATATAGATATAAAATAAAAGCAAAGAGGAATTCAAGATAACAAAGCAACATAAACAAAAGTTGAAAAGAGAAAATGAGCACGCAGTGCCTAGAGATGCCAAGGAATCCAGATCACCGAGGTTGGATAGATGTATCTTCCCAGAATTTGATGAGGCTAACCAGGTAGAGCCAGATGGTAGAGATCCTTGAATACCAGGCAAGGGAGTTCATTTATCCCCCTGTAAGCATTAAGGAGCCATGGGAGATTTTGCAAACGGAATGACCAAAAAGAAAATGGCATTTAGGAAATGAGTTTGCCAGAAGTACCTGGGAGAAATGGGGACTGGGCACTGAGAACGTAATTCACAGCACAGCAGAACAGATACTGAAAGATTGTTCTGGAAACAGAAGTGCTGGTTCCCAGCTTTATCTGACATAAGAGAGAGAAATGGCGAGGCCAAGAGGTAGGGAGTGGGAACAGATGAAAGAACGAAAGAATTGTGATACCAGGTTCCAGCTCAGAGTGCTCGGCACTTGGTCATCCTCTGGGCCAGGCTAAATAAGACCAATGGCCCTGTGACACTGCTTCCTCCAGGACAGTGGGCTGTTCAGGCGACACACTGTGTCCACTTATCCCCATGGCTGCTTAGGCCTCCTGGGCTCACACTCGGAGACTAGAGGTCCATCCTCACGACTTCTTCAGTTCTGTTTTTGTTTTTTGTTTTTGTTTTTTTCCTGGCTGGTGGTCTGCCCACTCACAAGTGCATGGTGTCCCCTAGAACCACCCTGACTCCTGGAGGCCAATGCCCATTCACAGGACTGGCCAGTACTGGAGGGGACACTAGACACATGGGCCAGTTCTAGATAGGGCTTCGGGGGCTATCCTGGACCAAGTCGGGGGTTTGTCTCAGATCCTCTGATGGAGCAGAGTCTAAGCAATGAGCATTGATTGTGATCAAGGAGGGAAGCCAGAGACCAGAAACAGTCATTACTAATTTTGAAAATGTCTTCCTATGGCTTCTCTCGGAAGCAGATCATGGGACAAAGCAGTTTATTGAGAAGAGACCCCAGGAGACACCAGTATGGGGGTAGAACAGGAGGACAAGAAATAAAACAGCCAATAAAGGGTGTTGATCATGCATGTTCCCGTTGTGGGTAATTGAAGCTTAATCACGCTGGGGAGCTCTGGGGGACAGGAAGTCAGTCACCCACCAAGGGCACTAGAGCTAAATATTTAGTCACTGATTAAGAGCTGGGTTGAGTGGAATAAAATGTCATTTCTCCAGCTCTTCCAGCCTGCAATGTGTGCAGGGAGACTGGGGCTCCCAGTGGAGCTCTCAGGCAAAGACGTGCAGGTGCTGGCAGGTGGAAGTCTCGGGCCTGAGGGCACCTAACAGGCAAAGCCCAGGGGATATGGGGGGGGCCACTGACAGCATCTGCTCTAGTGGGCAAGGCTGAAAATAAGAGCAAGGTGCATGTAAGATTTTATGTCGATGGCTCAGGAAGTGACTTAGGAACAAAACAAATGTGCTGAGAATTTAGCCTGAAATGAATATTAGGTATACGCCTGAATATACGCCTGAATGGTATGTGGACATACAGCATATATAAAAATATATACACACATACATCTATTATAATTATATAATAGTAATGTTATATCAGTAATGTTAACATATGTTAACCTAAATAATATACAATGATAATATATAATGTTAATGATGTCAATATAGTTAGCACATTTATAATATATAATAATGTATAACCTATAATAATACTATTATATAATGAGTGTAGGTTCAATGACATCCAGACCAGCCAGGACACACGAGGAAACCATATTTCAGGCTCCCCTGAAGATGAAGTTGGCCAGCAGTAGATAGAAAGCCCTTGTTCTGCCAGATCACCCCCATCCCCGAGGATCTGCTACCTTGCTGGAATCTGGGCTTTAGCCTCCCTTAGTTAAACCCAGAGCCTCTGAGTTCACTTTGAAAGACAGTAGGAGATATTTCCCTTTGCCTCCATTTTTCCCTTTTGGGACATGCTGTGTTTCCTCCATGTTTTTACCCGGGATACTCAATAAGAGTTAATGTCCCAGAGTTTAGGGACCTTACTCGTACTCAGTAGCCCAGGTTATTCTCCTGAAAGAAAAGTCTATTTTATTGCCAAGGTCAAACATTCAGCCACAAGTCCTGACAGTCCTGGTATCTGAAGTAGGCACACCCAGCATGAAAAAGGATTCAGGTGAGCACAGGGCGCTCAGGAAAGAGGGGCTCTCCCGCTCACTGCCTTTCCCATGGGATTCTAAAAATGTCACTTCCTGTAAAGCACCTTGGACTTAAAGAACACCAGCAGGAAACGTGACTGTGGGGTCCAGTCATCAGCATTCATTGAGCACCCACTCTGTGGCAGGCCCAGTCGGGCCTAGATCATGACTGATGTTCTTTCACAATCCGGCCCACGGAAGAAGTCCAGACTTGAGCCTTTGAAAGTGGGATGCCCATACAATTTAATGCAGCTGCCTCCAAACTGTTTGACAAAACAGACATGTCCTACCTTGATTCCTGTCCCCCACTGACTCTTAGAATCTGTTCTGCTCTTTTCTAATTCACCCCTTTTAACTTCAAACTTCTAATTTTACCCATTCCCCCTGGCCTCCTTCTTATGGTGGATGGTTGTAATAAGGACCACAATAGATCATGCTTCCCTATCTCTGTGCCCCATGAAATGGGACTTTGCAGCTCCTCCCATGTAGAGGTAGAGCCTAATTCTCTGCTTTTTTCAGTATGGGCCGACATCGTGATTTGATCTGATCAATGGAATATGGCAGAAGTGGCATTGTCACATTCCAGGATTCAGGCCTCACAAGATCTTGCACCTTTCACTCGTCCTCTTGGAACCCTCATGAAAGGAAGAAGCTGGGATGAAAAAAAGACCCAGCCTTCCAAGCTCTCCTAGCTGACTCCTCAGCTGACTAAAGCTGGAGGTGAGAAATAATACATTGTAAGCCACTATTTCATGGAGCCCCTGGTTATGGAGCAATAGATAAATGATACCTTCCTAACTCCAGAATTCAAGGTTACAACGGTAAAAACGCCTCCGTTATAGTTCCCCTCTATCTCACATGTGGCTCCCTACACTAAAATGTATCCCAAACTTTCGCCCATCCTCCACACCATCCCAAAGAAGAGATGTTTCTCTTTGCCAAATTTAACTGATATTCTTTTTTTAAAAAATTATTTATTTATTTATTATTTTTCCTTAACTTATCGGGGTACACGTGGTATTTGGTTACATGAGTAAGTTCTTTAGTGGCGATTTGTGAAATTTTGGTGCACCCATCTCCTGAGCAGTATACACTGCACCATATTTGTAGTCTTTTATCTCTCGCCCCCTCCCACTCTTTCCCTCAAGTCTCCAAATTTACCTGATACTCTTGAGTCTATCACTTACTCCTGTCTCTGTGACCTTCAACCTCAATTATCTTCTCCTGCTCTCTTCCTCCTTCTTCCTCTCTTCATGCTCCTCCCCGTCTTCATAAGTGCTTATTTGTTTTCCTCAAATCATCTCCTCTTGACTACTTGAAGCCATTGTCCCGCTGGCTCGCTCATTGTCTTTTTCCCTGTGGGTCTTGAGTGTGGGTCCTGGCCTAAGGCGGCCCTGAGTTGGAGTTTTAGTTCTGCCACATACCCAGGTCACACCTGTTCCCAGACACTATCACAATACACCTCTTTGGCACCTAATGTCAGCAATGACTGAAATTTCCTGGAGAGCTGAGATTGATAAACAAAAAGGGGCTGACCTCAGTGTACCTTTGTAATCACTTGATGGGTTTTTCCTGCCTATTGCACAGACAAAACCAATTCACTGATTGGTGAATCACCATGGCATTGCAATAAACAAAGAGTTTAATGGACGCAAGATTGGCCATGTCATGTGCGAAACAGAGGTATTACTCAAATAAATCTCCCTGAAAATTCAGAGACTAGGGTTTTTCAAGGATAGTTTGAGGGGAAAGAGGGAAGGGGAATGGATGCTGCTTATGGTTGGGGGTGCAGTCATAGAGATATGGAAAAAGGGCCTCGTGCATTGAGTCAATTTCTGTGCGGGGGCCACGGGACTGGTTGAACCAAGAGTCGAAAATCCGAGTGGGGTCATCTGGTCCTCAGAAATGCAAAAGTGAATTGTGGAAGTTTCAAATCTTGTGAACTCTGGAATGGTAGTCATTTAACTACACCTACATCTTAGCAGAATTCAGGCTCCTCTTATTCTCCCCTAACCTGGTGGCCTTTCATTAGTTTTACAAAGACAGTTCAATTTTGGGGAAGGGTTATTATGATTTAAACTATGAATTGGTGCCTGGCGTGGTGGCTCATACCTGTAATCCCAACACTTTGGGAGGCCGAGGGGGGCGGATCACCTGAGGTCGGGAGTTTGAGACCAGCCTGACCAACATGGAGAAACCCCGTCTCTACTAAAAATACAAAAATTAGCCAGGCATAGTGGCACATGTCTTTAATCCCAGCTACTCGGGAGGCTAAGGCAGGAGAATCGCTTGAACCTGGAAGGCGGAGGTTGCAGTGAGCCAAAATCGCACCATTGCACTCCAACCTGGGCAACAAGAGTGAGACTCCATCTCAGAAAAAAAATAAAAAATAAAAAATAAACTATGAATTAAATTTCTCCCAAAGTTAGGGTGGCCCAAGCCCTGGAATGACCAAAGGCAGTTTGGAGGTTAAAGGCAAGACGGGGGTTGGTTGGATAGGGTCTCTTTCACGGTCATAATTTTCTCACTGTTATAATTTTTACAAAGGTTGTTTCACTGTGGGTAACTGCTAAGGCCTTCACCCTTGACGCCAGAGGTGCTGAAACACATTGCCACATGGCAAAAGAAGTGCCCTATTAGCCCAACCACATTGAATAAACATCTCCCTCGAACCTTTCCACGTGTGAGACCTCACTTTTCAGCAGGGCTTCAGAATAGAAGGTTCACCTCTTTCTCTCTTCTTTACCTTAGAACTTAGCACAGGGCCTTGCAGAATTGGGGAAAAGAAAAAATTGAATGGTTTGTAGAGGTAAATGAACCCTTGTTGATTGAGTGACTAACTGGCCTGGCATATGCTTGGTCCCCTGTGGTACACTAAGTGTTTATAACACATGAATAAGTCAGGTGAGTATCTCTGCTTCACAGATGTGCTCAGTTTTTACTTGAATTATTCAGTCTTTTGGGGACATGATTCCTAATCTTGACCATATGTTGTTTGGGGACTTGGGGGCACAGGTTCTCCTCAGAAAGAGGATAGAAATGAGGACAAGTATGGAAACCCCAATTCCTGTCACTATTTTTTTTTCACCTGTTGTTTAAGGATGACACTCAGGAGGGTAAGATTTGGAGCGCTTGCTGTCCCATTACCTAGGGAAGGTACGGCAAGAAGAATGTTCTCAGCACAGCTGTGTACTACGTGTAATTCAGGAGGGTAAGCCAGTTCAGACCACCCACAGTACAGAGCAGGATAAAAATAGGAACCTGGAGCACCTGCGCTGGCTGAGAAACAGCCAGTTCCCAGGGCTCAGCCTCCACCCCGTTAAGCAAACATGGAGTCCTAGCTCCTTTTATTAGGTGAATGGGAAGAAAGAAAATTAAGGTATAATAGAAAAGTAACTGTGTACAAATTTTGTTTCACTATTTTTACTCTGCAGCCTGGTATCTGGAATAACTCAGGCAATGATAATGGCCTTAGGTATTTCTTTTAATTATTCCAGTGCTACCTTGCCTTCTAGCCCTACTGCAAGCACTCAGCTACTCCAAGCAAAGCCATTCTAACAATTTCGATTAAATCCTGGCCTCCTCCCAACCGCACACAAATTAAAAGCATTACTGGACGATCCCAGCTCTAGCTCTTGAAAGTGTTGTTATATAAAGAAGGAAGAAGGCTGCCAAAGGCTGCTTGGCATTTCCTCTGCCACAGGGGAGAATTAACCCATTGGGTTTCAGGGACAAAGGTTTTTATTTTCCCCCACTTTCAACTGTTCTTTAAAAAAATTTTTCTATCAAGCACACTTTAAACAGATTTATAATATGGAAGGTACCAATGAGCTTTTCAAGAGCACGCCTTTCCCCCAAAGTTTTGAGAATGCCAGCTTCATGTTTGTAAGATGTCTATCCTTGTCACATGTTAACCATAGTCTTGTTTTGTCTGGGAAGTTCTGGCTTAGGAGAATTCCCCAAGTTAATTGTCTCATTTGTTTGGAGATTTGAATAAGGGACCCTGGGCCTGCCATGACTTTATGTAACAGTCAGCCTCCCTTAGAGAATAGAGAAATCTAGAATCACTACCCAAGGCTTTGTTCTATACAGGTCTGCCTGATGCCACAAGCTCACAGTCCCCACGTCTCTATTCTGTGGTGCAATGAAGCTACCTAGAGGACCGAGGTGAGAGGAAGGGCACCCAAGCATATATAGAGGGAGGACAGACTAAGCCCGCTTTTCAGGACCAGGCTAGGAAACTGGAGCTCAACAGATGGCATGAGGACTTCTTCAAGCTTCACATTCGGTAAAACCTGAGATCAAATCCAGGTGTGGTGGCACCTCTTCCAAGTCTTTTCCCACTCTGCCACGCTACTTCTCACCACGAGGAATGCCCATGGGCAGGTCATAGAGAGATGCGACAAGCCAAGAGGGCAAGGGTGCAAGCCAAGGAAAGCAGGGACAGATACCCAGGATGGCGAGAATTCTCACTTACAGATATACCTTTCCAGCCCCCAAATCTTGTAAAACCTTTTATGGGAGCACTCTTACCACAATTGCACAGCTCAATGACTCTTCCCAAACTGAATATATCCCCAAAAGCAACACAGCCAACAACAACAAACATTATCACCTCCCAGAAGCCTTTTTCACACACCCTTCAAGTCACTGCCTCACCCAGGGCAAACACCATGCTGACGTCTAACACCGGGGCCTGGTCTGCCTGTTGTTGTGTCTCATATAAATGCAGTCACACACCATACTCTCTTCTGTGTTTGTTTTCTTTCTTTTAACACTATTCCCATCATCAGATCCATCCTCATTTATGGGTGTGGTTGTTGACTGTGCATTCTCATTGTTGTACAGTATTTCATTGTGTAGATAGAATACAACCAAATAAATAGTAGTATTTATCTGCTTTGCTGTTGAATGGAATGTGTAACCTCAACTTTGGTTGTTTTTTGTTTGTTTGTTTGTTTTTTTCTTAAGAGATAAGATCTTGCTGTGTTGCCCAGGCTGGGGTACAGTGGCTATTTTCAGATGCAATCAGAATGCACTATAATCTTAAACTCCTAGCCTCAAGCAATCTTCTCACCTCAGTCTCCTGAGTAGCTGGGAATGCAGGTGCCTGCCATCATGCCTGGCTTCAGCTATCTCTGATAGGCTTACTTCTTGTTGGTGCCTTTAGAATTCTGTCCTGTGCTATCATTAGGCATTTCCTAGAACCCAACCACCTCTGCATATCATGAAGGGAATGTCATTCTGAAAAAGACTTCCTTCAAAACTCAGCTGTCGTGACTGTGTTGGAATCAGACTCAGGTTTCAGAATCTTTCTCTTACCTCTAAGATGGAGAGAGTTTTCTTGGATGTGTGTTTCTGTTTTGTCTTTTTCCAACCATAATCAGAAAAGAGCTTAAGGCTCTAAAGGACCATGGGTTCCAAGGATGAGGAAGAGGCTCCAATTCTCCTGCACCAATCTTCATCTACTAAAATGGTTCTCTGGGCACTGCCATGGAAAGGCTCCATTTTGGGCCTGCAGCTATGATCAATCAATAATATCTGCTGCTGGAGGGAGCAGATGCCCTCTGATATTATGTTCAATCTTCATTATATAGACAAGGAGCTAAAGCCTGGTCAAGTCAGTGACAGAACTGGGCATAAACTCATTCTCTCTGGGGGTTGCTGAAAACTCATTGACTTGTTGGTTAATTACATGACAACATGAAGACCTGTTAGAACCTGTCAGGGAAAGACCTGTGGAGGCGTAAATTATTCTTCCTTCTTCTCAGAGAAGTCTGGTTAGGAAAAAGAAAAAAATAAAAGGCCAAGCCAGTATGCTGGGGCTTCAGCCATCCCCGCCGCCCTCCTTCCTCCATTGCCAGCACCATTTCCAGGCTGGCTGCTCTTGCAGAGAAACCCAGCTCTGGGGCCCAGGTCCAGAGAAGAAATCACTCCCTGCCTCACTTAAGAAAACACTCTCCTGTCTCCATCAATCAGGGGGTTCCCACTCACAGCCCTGCGTGCCGTCCCCTCCCCAGGAGGCCCAGATGTTTTATTTATGGGCTGGTCTCTTTAGGAGGCCGAGTCAGACATACATTTTGCTTCCTATTATTCATGAGCCTTAGGTAGAGGGAGGCTGCAGTGGCCGATAAGAGAAGGCTTCAGTCAAATCTTGATGAAATAAACCAGTTAGAGAGATTACACCTCCATAATAATGTTAATTGTACAGACTGGAAATCGCAGCCTTCCTGGCTGACTTTGCTTCTGGCTGCAGGAGGCATCTTTCGGCATCTCCAGAAATCAATGGCAGTCCCTGCCTGTCAGCTGAAGGGGCAGAACCACTGCCAGAGGGGCCCAGGGTTTCCCTCCAGGAGGACCCAAAGCCTTAGTTCTGAGATGCTTTTGCCAGTCCTATTGCAAGAACCATGAGTGTGCCCAGGGCCCTAGAAAAGACTGATCGTCCCACCCCTGGTCCCTGTCCACAGCTCCTCTACCCATTGCACCCACTGCAGCCAACAAATGTCCATACAAATTCTCCAGGGGCCCCCTACCTATGTGGGAATCAGAATAAAACCCATTCACCCACGTGTTCAGTTTTATTTATTAGGAGATATTTATTAGGAGGTTCCTCTATGCCAGGCACTGTTCAGAGCAATGAAAAAAACACACAGAGCTCCTGCCCTCGTGGATCTTATATTTAGTAAAAGGAAGAGCCAATAAGCAAACACAAGCCTTCGTTAGTATATTGGATGGTGAGAAGTGCTACGGAAGAAAATGAGGCTGGGAAAGGTAGCATTGGTGGGAAGAAGAGCCCAGTAGCATTGTGTCCACCATTCTCAGAGAAGTATCCCCTAAAAAACTGATGTTTGAGCAGAGTTGGAAGGAGTGAGAGAGACAGCCAAGGAAGGACTCCAGGCACAGGGGGCAGAGCCAGCCACAGAGAACTCCAGGTGCCTGGGGCAGAGCCAGACATGGGAGGACTCCAGGAAGATGGGGGAGAGCCAGTCACAGAGGACTCTAGGCGCAGGGTCAGAGCCAGTTAAAGGAGGACTCCAGACACAGCGGGCAGAGCCAGTTATGGGAGGACTCCAGGTGCAAAGGACAGAGCCAGCCATGAGAGGACTCCAGGCACAGCGGACAAAGCCAGTTATGAGAGGACTCCAGGCACAGTGGACAGAGTCAGTTATGGGAGGACTCCAGGTGCAGGGGGCAAAGCCAGCCACAGGAGGACTCCACTCACAGGGGGCAGAACCAGTTATGGGAGGACTCCAGGCACAGCGGACAGAGCCAGTTATGGGAGGACTCTGGGCACAGGGGACAGAGCCAGTTATGGGAGGACTCCGGGCACAGGGGACAGAGCCAGTTACAGGAGGACTCCAGGTGCGGGAGACAGAGCCAGTTACGGGAGGACTCCAGGCACAGGAGATAGAGCCAGTTACGGGAGGACTCCAGGCACAGGGGACAGAGCCAGTTATGGGAGGACTCCCGGCACAGCAGACAGCGTCAGTTATGGGAGGACTCCAGGCACAGGGGACAGAGCCAGTTGTGGGAGGACTCCAGGCACAGCAAACACAGCCAGTTATAGGAGGACTCCAGGTGCAAAGGACAGAGTCAACCATGGGAGGACTCCAGGCACAACAGACAGAGTCAGTTATGGGAGGACTCCAGGCACAGGGGACAGAGCCAGTTATGGGAGGACTCCCGGCACAGCAGGCAGCGTCAGTTATGGGAGGCGCAAAGGGCAGAGCCAGTTACAGGAGGACTCCAGGCTCAGGGGACAGAGGCAGCCAAGGGAGGACTTCAGGCGCAGGGGACAGAGCCAGCCACGGAGGACTCCAGGCACAGGGGGCAGTTTGCACAAACACCCAGAGGCAGAAAGAAGCTCGTGTGGCAAAGGCCCCTAGAGGGTTGAGGCAGAGTGATTGACACACAGTTGTGTGTGGCAACTTAATATATGTCTTTCTCTCCTGATGGGTTGTGAGATCCCATCTGTTTTATCATCTGTTTTTTCCCTCTCTACTGTAGCCCCTGACCCAGCACACTGCCTGCACATGGTAAGTGCCCAACAAATATTTGTTGATTTAATGAATTGTTAACCAACTAATGAGGAAAATGAGCGTGTAGAAAGCTCCGGGTACCAAGGTGAGGGTTGGTGCAGATGTTGAATAGGAAAAGAGGCTGAGACCTGGGCCTAGGAAGAGAGAGGGGGGAGGTAAATTTCCTGGGGCCTAAGCCAGGCCCTGAGCCCGGTGGCAGAGAGGCCTGTTGCCCCACTTCCCTAGTTGTATTAGCATCTTGCCAGCCCCAGCCTTCAGGACCTGTAAAAGAAAACAGCTGGCTAAAGGGAGAACAACAGTAGTATTCTCCTTACCTGAGGCAATTCCTGATATGAACCCTATAAAGTCACTCTGACGAACAGAGTTGATGAATCTATGTATTATCGAGTTGATAGTTATACCACCACATGGGAAGTTGACATAGTATGCATGGAGTGTATATATATATAAAGTATGCTTTAAAATGTACATAAAGCAACTATGAAATGCCACATGTAACTATTCAGTTAGTAAAAATATAAAATAAAATGCTAATTTCGAATGCTGGCATGGAGACTATGAAACTGTCATTAATTAGTGGTTGGCAGAGTATATTTTGGCAACATTTATTCAGAAAATAACTTGGCAATTGATTGCCAAAACAAACAAAAAAAGAGTTCATACATTTAATTCAGTAATAACAATACTGAGAATGTACTCAGTAAAATACCTAAATATAGAAAAACTATATGTTTTAAAATACACATTCCAGGATGAATTGTAGTAGTGAGAAAACTTGCAAACAAGCTAGCCACCCAAAAATAGAGATAGTTAATTTAAATTTTTATATATATATATACACACACATATATATATAGTCACTGAAATTTTATGCAACAACTACAGTTAAAATTTTCTAGCTAAAATGGGAACATAGAAGCATGGCTTATAAAAGAAGGAGCTAAATAAGTGGATATTTAGCAACATGAATTATATTTCAAGTACATATTTGCATCTAGACAAAGATACAAAGTGAACAAGCAGAGATAAAAGTTGTCATTCTGTTTGGCAGATGGCAATACATATATTTAAGTAAAGCAAGTGTGCTCTAAGTTAAGCACTGGTGTTACCAAGAGTTTCTCTCTTGACCTGCTATGAAACAGACATAGAGCCAGACATAACATTAAGTAAAGAGGAGAAAGCTGAGGTACAAAGAGAGCAAGACACTTGCCCAGATCTCACTCAGAGACTGTGCAGTAGTCATTGATTGTCCTTATGGTTCAAAATCAACTGAGGTCTTTTTTTTTTTTATTTCAATAGATTTTGGGGCATAAGTGGTTTTTGGTTACATGGATGAATTGTGTAGTGGTGAAGAGATTTTAGTGCACCTGTCACTCAAGTAGTGTCCATTGTGCCAATATGCAGTTTTTCACCCCTCGCCTCGTTCCTACCCGCCCCGTTTTGAATCTGCAATGTTCATTATGGGTATGCCTTTTGTACCCATAGCTTAGCTCCCACTTGTGAGATCCTGTGGTATTTCATTTTCCATTCCTGAGTTACTTAACTTCGGACCTTTTTTTTTTTAAAAAAAAATATACAGTCCAGGTCAGAATTTCTGGGATAATTTTGATTCAGTGAGGCCAGGGAGTTAGTACTTTTAAACAGCTCCCCAGGTGATATTGTTATCAGCTGGGGCTGGTAGCCACTAACAGGAGGCCCGAGAACCAGTAATACAGGTAGGAGTCAGGGAAATACTGGGTAGAAGAGGGTGGTTCGCCAGCAAAGGCCCCACCCTCAAGCCTGAAGACCCGCAGCCCTAAATGAGGACAGCATTTCTGTTTTTGCACCCAAAAATGTGCCTTTTGGCCTGCCATGCCCCCCAATCCTGATGCCATATAAACCTGAGACCTTAGCGGTCACACACATAAGCAGCCGAACATCAACAGGAGCCATGGAGACTGGCAAAGAGCAGTGGACAGCGGCAGAGCAACACAGCAGAGAAGGAGCTAAGGGGCACCTGAATGTTGAGAGGAGCTCAGCTGAGAACAGCCAAACTCCAGGGGAAGATTACCTCCTCCACTCCTCCACCTTCCAGCTCCCCATCAGTCTCGCTGACAGCCACCTCCACCACTCAAAACCTTGCACTCATTCTTCAAGCCCACATGTGATCTGATTATTCTGGGACACTGGACAAGAGCTTGAGATACAGAAGGCTGTCATACTGGCCCTCTTCCTTTGCAATAAGGCAGAGGGTCCACTAAGCTGATTAACACTCAAAGCTGCCTGCAGATGGCAAAGCTGAAAGAGCTTTGTAACACTGGTGTTGCAGGCACTCACCCATAGACACTACCGTGGGGCCAAGAGCCCAAAGCGCTCACTCTGGCCTCTATACTTGCCCGTCTGCATGTTCACCGTAGGAATCTGAGCTGTGGGGTGATGAAACAGGTGAGCCACACCCCTGTTGCACATCCTGCGAGGGTAATCAGAGGTCCTACAAGGGGAATCAGGGAACTCTCCACCTTCACCAGCAGTCAGCTTGAGTGTCTTTGATGAAGTTTTACCAAGGGTACCACTGGTTGAATAATTACTATGTGCTGGGCACTGTTCCCACTGCTTTATGTGGACTATTCCTACTAGGCCTTCCTATCTCCTGACAAGGTAGAAATCACTCTCACCCCATTTTGCAGATGAGGAGAATGAGACATAAGAGAAGTACAGAAGCATGCAGACCATAGACTCCTATGGCCACTTGACCTTGCATTGCTGGACCTTCCTTCAATATGGTCTTGGACACACTAGGAATGTGTCTCACATTCTTCCATTACCCTGGGGCCCCAAATACTTCAGCCTATTTGATTTTGAGTGAGCAAAAGGAAAATAATCCACACAATGGGTTCAACCAGAAGGGCACTCCTGCTTTGGGAAAGGGTGGGCAAGGACTACAGACTCTGGGATGTGGGGGAAGAGTCCTCAGTCATGCAGAGTTTATAAACAGCCAGCGTGACATGCCCTCCCATACTCGACGTCTCTCTGCAGCTGAAGATTGATTACATGCAAACAGTTTTCGTAGCAATCGGCACATGTTTTAACAAAATCCAATGCAACCCAAGTCAGGCTAATTGTTTCAGAGCACAAGCCAGGTGTTCCTGCTGACCTAGTGGCCCCACAAAGCCTCCAAAGCAGATCTGAGCTATATATGGCTTTTTTGTCATACGAATCCTAGGGCTCACTTAGCAAGTACAAGAGAGGAAGATTTCAATGTTTTCAACCCAGTCAGTAAACTTCTTTAATGTAGGAAGTTACTCTTTCGTTCATTCATTAAGCTCATTCATTAGAAATAGAATGAATATCTCTGAGTCTGGTATAGTGACTGTCATCAGAGAAAAAGGAGGATGTAACTAAACAGAGTCTCTGCCCTCTAAGGACTCACAGTCGAGACAGAGGAGGCAGGCACTAATTAAAGAATCACACGAAAATATATAAATATAGATGGTGGTAAGTGCTGATAAGTGCTATAAGCCTTTAACAGGGACTCCTGACCAGTTGGGAGGTCAGGAAAAGTTCTCAGAGGAAGTGTTTTCGGATGAGTTCTGAAGGATGATCTAGACGTTGAGCAGGGAAAGGAAGAGAAACAGCACAGTGTTTTCTAGAAATGTAACAGAAAGCACATAGAAGACAAGGAAAGCAGACTTGGAAAGTTGGTGGGAACCCTATCACAAGGGGCCCTCATTATGGTAGATTTGCTAAAGCTCTTGATGGGCTTTAAGCTGGGAATGACATAATCAAATTTGTATTTTAGAAAATATAGCTCTATCTGCTTTGTAGAGAAGGGATCTGGGATTGGAGGTAGGAGTGAAATTGAACAGAAATAGGAGGCTATTTCAATCATTCAGGCTCAGGAATTGGAAACCTAACCAGGCTGGGGACTGTGGATAGACACAGAAGTCAATAGAGTCAAGAGGTAAATAGAATTAACATTACTAGGACTTGATAATGAATTGAGGTGAGGAAGAAGGAAGTGTGTAATCTCTGGGGATCATAGTTTACCTTGTGTGGAGTTCTACCAGGAATAAATATCTATTAAATTATCAATAGTTGGCTTTTATGTCATTATTTTTTACAAACTTGGGGAGAAGCACCCAGGACATTGACCCTCGAAAACTAGGACCCAAGAGTAATGTCTAATGTTTTTTATAATTCGTACTGTTTTCTGGTCTGGTGGTTTGGAAGAGGAAAGGGGCATGGGAGGGGTTAGTTCAATAGGAAAAGAGCCTTTCTATCTCCCACAGGTCTGAGGGACAGAATGTGTCAGATTTTCTGCTGTGTGGGTGACTGGCTCTCCACTGGAAGCAAAGAAGGCTCAGAACTGAGCCACTGGGCTAGGTGTCAAATGTGGGGTCTAGTTGTGTCACTAACTTGTCTGTTAGCTCAAGCAAGGAGATCATCTCCCAAAGCAGTATAACCATGGTCAGCACTTGGGATATACCTCCTGACCGACTTTGAACCTGGTGCTACAAGCAAGAGGGCCAGTGTGGGTATTTCCTGCCCAGCATCCTCAAAAACGCTTAATAGTTAAGTGATCCCAGGGCTGAAACTGACTCAAGGAGCTCTGGGGGATTGTAAGGAACGAGCAAACTACACAAACTTCAATATTAACAAAGCTGTAGAGAGTCGGGGAAAGGTCAACTTGTGCTCCTTCTGTCCCCAAACAGAGGAAACTGTGACCCTGTCCTCAAAGGCCTCCGGGCTGCCTTGCAAACAGAGCCCTAGGGGCTGCTGCTCAGAATAAAAGCTGGTCACAGTGTTTGAATCAAGCTTTAGAGTTCACATTTCCCTACACACTGGCAGCAATCACAGTTGTTGAAAACAATGGAAACTGGGCTGGCTTGCTGGACAAAATAAAGCCCCAGGGAAAAGGCCACGTGAGAAATACAGCCATGTTTGCACCTGCAAACGTACAGCCGGCTTCCCCCCTCCCCTTCAGCTCCCCCAGGCCTCAGCAGGATGCTGGATGCATTCCAAGCCTAGGTCCTAGCAAAATAATAGGAAGATTCAATCCAGGACTTCAAATGTCATCACAGCTTGGTGCTGCCACCTTGAAGATCAGGCATTTCTTAATAAGAGATCTTTGTTTTAAAATGCAGATTTCTGGGCATTTTAGGAATTGCCAATCCCTGAGCCAGTTCTAGATTGGGGCCTAGGAATTTGCATTTTAACAAGTCACCACGAGTGTGTGGGTCACAGCTCTGAGAAACACTTATGAGGAGTCTAGATACTTTTTTTAACCTCATAGGGACCCCTTAGAGAATCTGCTAAAAGCTGTGGAAGTACTTCATGGAAATTTTTTACCAGACTTTGAACAATTTTAGGGTTGACGGACATGCTCTTGCATAGTCCTTGTACGTCCATGAAAGACTGAATAATCGACGGTGCAAGGCAAAGGAGTAAACACAGGAGCTGAAGCAGAAGTCATTGAATGGCGCCACCATTGAGGATCAGAAGCTCTGAGCCCTGAGCTCCGCCCTTCTGGACTCTGCCATGCTGACTGCTTGGCTTCTGCAAAAGATTCTCTCCCCTGACGAAACTTGAGTCAGGTTCCTCTGAGTTCTCTTTCTGGCTAGGCCCCGGTCTTCGGCTCTGATCTTGCTCCAGTGACTCTGGCCAGTTAGTCCAGTTTTAGCAGACTCTTGCTTGGTCAGTTTAGTGAAAATCTCTCATCCTCGGTAATCTAATCAAATTCCTTATCCCCGACTCTGGCCTGCCTTAAGCAAGGATTTTATCAAGTCAGTCTAGCCAGAATCCCCCTATCCCTGATGTCTCTTAGTAATTTTCCACTCCTGACCCCTCACCTTGCTCCTTGGCTATAAATGTCCACTTAACACTTGCTGGAGTCAGAGTTGAGACCAGTCTGTCTCCGCACTGTAAGACCCCATTGCAGTGGTCTCTATACTTCCCATCCTAGTCCCTGACCTTGAGTAGTCTTCCTTGCCCTCTTTAACAAGTGTCGTGAATACTTTTTTTCTTTAGCACATCCCACAACAGAAGGCTGAAACAGCAAGAAAAGAAGCTTAAAAACAAAGGACCTGGTCCCCCTGAGCCCTGGGTTACGGGTTTTGAAAGCCAGACACATAGGTATGCCTGCACTAAAGCGAGCAGTGTAAAGACTGGAGGCCCCAAGGTTTGAGAAGGGTGCTGTGGGGTGTGTACCATTCTGTGGGCTTAAGAGCTTTGCAAGGGAACCATTATCTAGTGTTTGAAAGCAATGGTATTACAGGTATCTGTGCTGCATCTAGGTTCTGCCCTTTATTTGCTGCATGACCCTAAACATGTCCCTTTATCTCCTGAAGCCCCAGTTTCCCCTCACTGGTAAAATGCAAATGATAATACCTAGCTTACAGGGGTTTGTGAACATAAAATAAGATAATGAGAATAAAGCATTTAGCATATTGCCTGGTGCATGATAAGGACTCAATAAACTGTGGTTATCAAAGTTACCATCATCATTCCTTTTCTTGAAATTCAGACTGTCCGGACCTCTTCCCATAAAAAATAAAACATAAAACTTTTAAAAAAGGCTCCTTACCCATTTTTTACATCCTACAAAGCACTTTATACTTAATAGAATGAAAATCAGGTTTTAATGGATGTTAGAAGGCGGAGAGAGAAGGAAGAAACAAGAGAAGGAATAAAAGTGGAGAAATAGAAAATGAGTGAATGAATGAATGACAAGCACTTAGGGAGCTGCTTCAGGATCATCGTTTTGTCCATCATGCTGTAAATCCTTCACCCTCACCATTCCAGATCAGAATTAGATTTTCTAAGCAGCGCCAAGTTTACTTTTCTCAGGTCTTTCATGTGCGAAGTGCTTGCGCAGAGCTCACTGAGCTGGTTGGTTCAGAATGCCATCCACTGTATTTCAAGCTAAGTTGCCTCAGCCACCATGGAGCCTGACTTTCTCAGTTTCCTGCCATCGACAATTAAGTGGGCATTGTTAATTAAATTATCCTCTCACCTAATTAAGAATCAGATAATTGTGATTTTAATGAACTTGAGTTGCTTTTGGGTAAGACAAAAGCAGTTGCTAGAGCAGCAACCTTCCTGCTATATTGCTAATCAAATTCAATTGTATTTTCTGGAGTGGATAATAACAATAATACCGATACTCTGGACCATTCTTTTAATGCTGTGGAGTGGATATAACGTGGGAGTGGGAGTTAGTTACCCAGAACCTATTTGATTGGGATAGGGGGAGGTTTCCAGAGACCCAAACATCAGGATTTAAGGCTTCTTTAAAAAACAAATTCCTAGGTTGGCATGGTGGCTCATGCCTATAACCCCAGCACTTTGGGAGGCTGAGACAGGTGGATCACTTGAAGTCAGGAGTTTGAGACCAACCTGGCCAACATGGTGAAAACCCATCTCTACTAGAAATAAAAAAAGTTAGCTAGGCATGGTGGTGCATGGCTGTAGTCCTAGCTATTCGGGAAGCTGAGGCAGGAGGATCACCTGAGCCCATAAGTTGGAGGTTGCAGTGAACCAAGATCATGCCACTTCATTCCAGCCTGGGTGACAAAGCAAGACCCATCTCGAAAACAAAACCAAACAAAACAAAATTCCTAATTTCCCACCAATGCATAGTGTCCTCCACCAAATCCAAACTGAGCCATATTATAAATGCCAGGGTAAACACATCAAGGCCAAGGTCTATGGATTCAGCTAATGTCAGATGCCCATGCCAAAAGCCCAAACAGGCTTTCCTATCAGGAACAACAGAGAAGACCAGTTGGAGTCATTTGAAGTTAGAATGGAAGAATGTTTTAATGGAGGAGTAGGCAAATATTCTGTAAAGAGCCAGAGATGAAATATTTTGGCTTTAGAGCTATAAGATCTACTCAGCTCTGCTGTTGTAATGCAGCCTAAAGTAAATGGATGTGGTTGTGTTCCAATAAACCTTTATTTACCAAACAGACAGTAGACTAAATTTGGTGCCCAGAGGTCATAGTTTAAAGGAAGGTAATTTCCCTATGGAACATGTGAAATAGACAAGATTCTTTCATACATAGATATGAAATAGCAACTGATATTTAATTAATGAATAGACTGAAATGACTTGCTATTTTCTATCAATTTTAAACATATGAATAAATGTATCTGAAGGTCTATTCCTTTGTATTTTAATTTTCAAAAATATGTCTCATGTCTGCCATCCCAGCATTTTGGGAGATGGAGCAAGAGGATCAATTGAGCCCAGGAGTTGAAGACCAGCCTGGGCAACATAGGGAGATCCCATCTGTACAGGAAAAAAAATAATAATCATCAGCCATGTGTGGCAGCATGCACCTGTAGTCCCAGTTACTGGGGAGGCTGAGGTGGGAGGGTCACTTGAGTCCAGAAGGTTGAGACTGCAGTGAGCTGTGGTCACACCATTGCACTCCAGCCCGGACAACAGAGTGAGATCCTGTCTCAAAAAAAAAAAAAAAAAAAAAATTCAAAAATAAAAACATTACAGAAAAATTCAAAGGCAGACATGAGAAGGGCTTTCATAAGAGCAAACACAAATACAATTACCATTTTGGCATATTTCCTTCCAGCCAAGTTTCAGTGGACACTTTATGATGTCATCATAATATACAATTTTTAAAAACGTCTTCCTTTCTACTTAGCATATTAAAGCATTTCAATGTTACTACATGATGTTCAACATCACTGCCTTAAGTAGCTGTGTAATATTCTCTTTTATGAATACACTATAATTGTTTACTAAGTTTTTCTTCTATTGTTGGACACATTGTTTTCAGTTGTATCATTTTGACATCATTGTAGCAACAGCTTTGTCTGAATTTTTGGGTTGTTTTCAGGACAGTTTCCCTGAAGTTTAATTATTGAGCCAAAGAACCCAAACATTTTATAAATACTAATGACAATGCCAAATTCTTTTCCAGAAGTGTCTGCTAATATAATCTGTCAATGGCAGTAGTCTAAGAGTGCAATCCCAAATTGGGTGAATATAGTCATAAATATGCATGTCTTTAGTAGTCTTGAATATACTCACGATTAGATCTGGCCTCATGCAACTCAGAAAGGTCAGTAAACCTCCTGGAGGATTGATAAATTCAGGCTTTACTTAGAGCCCACCTTACATCAAATCCAGTCAATAGATGTTTTCTGAGTGCTGATTGGTTAGCACAAGCCTTATCTCTGGAGTGTCTCTCCAGTCTCAGAGAGAAACTGGAGAGGTGCAGTCAAGGAGATGACCCTACCAGGTGGAGTTAGAAGTGACCTTCCCAATCCGGAACTGAATTTAGGAAGAGTTAGGCAGGGAGAGAAAAGGGGAAGAAAAAGTGCTAGAAGTTATCTCCTCAGCCTTATTCTTGATCATATGGAACACTAAAATACAGACACCACATGTTCTGAATCAAAATTCAAACTTGAGAGTTGTAATAGCTTCCTATGGCTGTTGTAGAAAAGTACAGTAAGTCTTCAGCTTATATTGTTGATAGGTTCTTGGAAACTACAACATGAAGTTAATTTTTTTTTTTTAAATGGAGTTTCACCCTTGTTGTCCAGGCTGGAGTGCGGTGGCATGATCTTGGCTCACTGTAACCTCCTTCTCCCAGGTTCAAGCGATTCTCCTGCCTCAGCCTCCCAAGTAACGGGGATTACAGGCTTGCGCCACCATGCCCAGCTAATTTTGTATTTTTAGATGAGATGGGGTTTCTCCATGTTGGTCAGGCTGGTCTTGAACTCCTGACCTCAGGTGATCTGCCTGCCTGGGCCTCCCAAAGTGTCTGGATTACAGGCATGAGTCACTATGCCCAGCTGCAAATTTTTATTTTACAATAATCTGTGTTCATGTATTCATTCCTTTTCCAACCCACTTAATTTAGTTCAAAGTCACAGGTGGCCAGAGCCTATCCTGGAAGTTCTCAGCACAAGGCAGAAACCTACGCTGGCCAGGGAGCCATCACATCGCAGGGTGCACTTGCCCTCATACTCACACTCACTCAGCCTGAGATCATGTAGACAACGCCAATTCACCTAACAGGCACAGTGTTGGGAACTGGGAGGAAACCAAAGTACCTGGAGAAAAGCCACATAGATTTGGGGAGAACATGCAAAGTGGCCCCAGCTAGGAATCTATTTTTTTCTCATCGTTTTAACAAAACAACATTGAACAAAAGGACATGATTCGAGGACTTGCAGTACTACAAGCTAGGTGGCTTAAAACAGCAGAAATTTATTTTCTCACAGTTCAGGTGACAAGAGGTCTGAAACCAAGGTGTCAGTAGGGAAGAATCTGAAGGCTTTAGGGAAGAATGTGTCCTTGCCTCTTCTAGCTTCTGATGGTTGCCTGCAGTCCTTGGCATTCCTTGGCTTGTAGCTTCACCACTCCAGTTTCTGCCTCCATCTTCACATGACCTTCTCCCCTCTGTGATTGGGCCTCTATCTCTTTGTGTTTTCACCTGGTGTTATAAAGATATCAGCCACTGGACTTAGGGCCACCCTAATGCAATATGACCACATCTTAACTTGATTACATCTTCAAAGACCCTATTTCCAAATAAGATCACATTCCCAGGTATGGGGGTTTAAGATTCAGACGTTTATTTTGGAAAGACACAACTCAACTGGGGCAACAGGAAAAACGTGTATAATCATGACTCTCCTGGGAAATCGGGAGATCTAGCTACTGCTTCTTTGCAGTGCCAGCTTTAACCAAAGCTCAAACTCATAATTCAAGGAGGGTCAGTCAATATGCCTGCCAGAGGGAGGCTTTGTTTAAGTATTTGCATCTTCTGCAGTGCATTCTCCGACTTCCCCTCCAGTTTGTATGTGTTCTCTATAAGAGAAGGCAAAGTTCTGAATTGTCATGGTATCAGGTACATCTGTGTCTCCAACAGGCCAGGAAGTCCCTGAGGATAGAGGGTGGGTGTTTTTCATCTTTGCCAAGCCCAGGAGCCAGCAAATAGTAGGCACACGGTAAACATGTATTAGATCAGTAGATGAGTGGCCAAGACTGTTCATTTTGAAGCATCAGTTTGAATTTGTTCTTCTTTATCTGCCTTTGCATCTTACCAGTACAAGCCCAACCCCAAACCAGAGAATTAAGTTCATTAACATTCATTATTCCAGCACCCCCACCACCATCCTTTTGTTTTCTGCAATAGCTTCTTAGCCTCCAGTCAAATGAGCTCAAGGAAAATGATGTGACTTGGCTTTGGAAATATATTCCTCTGGCTGCCAGAATGGATTTAGCAGACTCTGAGCTCAGTTCGTCACTCCTACGGCTGCCTCTGTGCACACAAAGGGCTTTGACAGTCCCTGAGTTATGAGGGGCCATTCCAAGGCTGTGATGGATTTGATTGTTTTATGCACTGACTTAAGATCTCATTTCCTGCCACATTCACAAGTGCTTTCTGGGCTGCTGCAGGGAACCCCTGGTGTTGGTTTTGTACTTCCCTCACCTCCATCTAGCTCAGAGTTCTGAGTTTTCTGCTGGAGCAAAAGCTTCAGAAAGATCAAATGATTTAAGAGTTGCCATAGGTAGGTGCTGCACTGCTCAGCCAACCTTCCTGTATTTTTTTCCTGCCCTTATTTTTTGGGTTGACTCTCACTGAAATATTCTGCAAAAGATGTGCAATTGAGAAATAGACAAATCTATTAGGCATATAGCAAGCTGACATCCACAAACCCCTGCGGATCAGTTTGCAAAAGGAAAATAACACTCTCTTCTGTGGTACCTAGTTTAAAGAAGGCAAATTCTTTGCAGTGGTCCCAATCTTTGGGGAATTGTTTTATTTTTTATATGACTGTTTTAGCATCTATCCATCAATTTCATTATCACGTAGATAATCACTGTCATCAGTTTGGTAAAAGCAAAACTTTCAACCAATTCAGAATTAATTACATGTATCTGCATTCAAATGATACCTCTGTTCTTATCTGAAGTGTCTGAGTCAGCTTTGCTTACTGCTGAATGCATGAGATTGAGTTCAAGCCCTAGCCACAGTGAATTTTCTACATATGCTTTGAGGAGACATGGTTAGTGTCCCTAACTAGAGAGGTTAGCCACCAAAAGGAGAGAGCACAACTTATCTGAGACGGAAGTTAAGAAGGCAAGGGTGGGTGTCATGGAGTCATTCTCACAATGGGGTCCCCAGACCAGCAACATTGGCATCACTTGGGAATGTACTAGAAATGCAAATTCTTGGTCCATGCCAAACCTAGTGAATCAGAAACTCTGGGAGACAGGGCTCAGCCATCTGAGTGTTAATACACCTAAGTTCAAGAACTCCCCATAGATAAAGATGCAAGTCCATGTGCTGAGAGGAAGGAAGGTAGCTCTTAAATCTGCTTCAACAACCTTGAGATAAGAGGATGCAAAATGCGCCATGGAGATGAAGTTTTAGAACACACAGGTGAGCTTTGAGAGAGATGTGGGGATACACCATCCCACCTGGCAGCCAGAGTAAAACAGCTTTTAAGTGTCATAAACATGATGAATCTGGCAACAGTAGAAAAAATATTGTGTAAAGTAAGAGTTATGGGTCCATTTGTTTTGGGGGTTATGGTAACAACTATTTTTATTCATCAATGCAAAACATTAAAACATCACCTACAACCCCATACAAAACCTTTCCCTACCCCTTCCATCACATCTCTCCTCTCCCCACCCCAAATCACCCTCACACTCTGACTGTGGTGGTTGATGGGAAATAACTGAAAGAAAACAAATCAAATAATCTCAAAGTTCAGGAGTTTGATGAGATTGGAATACACATTCATAAGGACAACCATTGGAATACGCATTCATAAAGACATCTATAAGCACCCATGTGTGATTGTTCTTCAGGAGAACTTAGAGACCCAGGAATAGGAGCAGACAGAGAAGTGGCTGGGCTGGTTCAGAACTGGAGATTAACAGGGTGGGTGGGGGCAGCAGGCAGGACTCCAGGCTGGAGTGGGGAAGGAGGTGGATGAGATGCTGAGATGACCTGGTCACAGACCTAGGCTGAGTGTCCTTTGAACCGGAGGAGGAGACGGATGCCCTGGGGAATCTGAGAATAAACCTGGTATCAGGGTTCTCCAAAATTTGAAGTATGTGTTATCTGAGCCTGGGGAAGCACTGGCAGAGAGGTCAGAGCTGGTCCCCCTGAGTGCATTCACTATGACTTCCTTCAAAATGTGTACAAGAGTCATTTACCATGTGTCTCTTTGATGCCAGGTCCTGTGTCAGGCACTGGATATTTCACAGGAACATATACTGCTGTACCACTCACCAATAGCATGGCTAGTCTAGATTTCTTACCAAGACAGAATTAGTGTGTAGTCAACTCTTTCTTACGCCCAATAGAACTTCATGATATCTCCTCACAGCCTTAGGGTCTCTCACAAGTGCTGACTACCAGGAAAGATGCTAAAAAGGAAAAACATCTTCCCCTGGCCTGATCTGGGAGACTGAACAGCACGGGACGAGTCTCCCTGCAGGCTGAGAGAGCTGGGTTTGAATCCTGGCCCTGCCTCCTTTAGCTATGCAGCCTTGAGCTCCATGGTTCTCAGTTTTACCCCTGTCATCTGCAGAATGAGAATGGTGATGAGGAATAAACCCAATAAGCCAAGTAAAATGCAGTGTCTGAAAGCCGGTAAGCATCTCACAAATTCTGCCATTGTTACTGACGTAGGAATGTTCTTCTTGGTCACTTTGCAAGCCAGAGACCCCCAGCTGATAATGCCCCACCTGGGCCTCGCTTGGTCACATTGGCATGCCCCAGCTTGCCTGTAGTTAGGGTGATTCCTGAGCTCTTATATCGCACCCAAGAAGAATGAGGATATGCTGGACATTGAAGGATGAGGAGGGAGGTGAAGAATTTTATTGAATGACAGAACAGATGATGGAGAGGGGATGTGGGTCAGGGGTGGGGGGTGGTTGCCCGCCTCCAAAGTCAGGTGGTTCTCTTCTTTCTGTGTAGCTGGGTCTGGGGCTTTTTATGGACTCAGAATAGGGATGAGACAGGCCGTAGGTAGTATTGGAAAAGGCAACATTCCATTGGTTAAAAGCCATCATTCAGAATCAATCGGAGAAGGGCAGGCAAACAGGAACAGAAGTCCTTGCACTGGGCTGCAGGTTTCATCCAGGACCAGCAGTCCAGTCTTTCAGCCTTCAGGCTGCTTTTTTGTCTTGAAGGTGGGGTTTCACGGGGGACCCACCCCTATCTGCTTAGGCATTTGGCTGCCTCCTGTCACTATCACTATCCTAAATGAAGAAAAGATAAGCATACTCACAATCTCTAAGCTACAGCTATCCTTGCTCCATGGATCCCCCCTCCAACTCTCCACCCCCTTTATTGCCTACCGCTTCACTTACCCTCCTACCCCTCCCATCCCCTCCTAGTTCTCTGCTCTGCCTGGTCTGCAGAAATGTCGTCCTCTTTCCAAGTCACATCCAGGACGAGATGCCCTGGAGGGAGAAGTTGCACAAGCCTGTCTGTGCTCAGGAGTATGGCTGAGAGATTGAGTCAGGACATTTCTAGAAAAAGCTCTAACCAGCTTCAGCCACCACCCTGGGAAGAAGTTCCGGAGAAGGCTACCCACAGTCGTATCCTCAGCACACCTTTAAATTTCCAGAGCGAGTGCACTGTGGCGATGACCTTAGAGGCTTAGGGGTCCCTTCAGTCTTTCTGCCTTGAGACCCTGATCCAATCCAACCTGTCTTCACATTGGCTGCCTGAGCTCTTCTTTTGGCTTGATTATTACCCTTACTAGTTGTAAGGCCTTGGAACAGCTCTAAGACTATTTCTCCATTTACTCATCAGTAAAATGGAGCTTGTATAATAGCACACATCGTAGATTCTATCATAGATCATAGATTCTAAGTTGTAAGAAATAGATGAGTAGTATGTACACAAGGTTAAAATCAGTCCCCCCTTCCCCCTGCCACACCCACCGACACACACACACACACACACACACACACACACACAAAGCACTCAGTAGCATGAAGTTACTGATTTTGCCCATCAAGACTTGGTGGTGCACCTGTGGGCTTCCTGCTTCATGAAGAAGTCAGCAATACCATAAGGACTTGTTTCTAGAAGCTGGCCTGGGTCTCAATTACATACAACTATTATCCTCTAAGGTAAAGCTTCCTCGATATCTGGAACATTACTGATGACGTCCCCCAACTTCTATCTCTGATCATGAATGGAGATGGTTCTCATGAGAATAAGGAAAGAAAGCTTCACAGAAAAGGTACCTTTTGAGCTGAATGCTTAGTGGGAAATTGTGGAAGGCAATTCCAGGTAGAGGGAACAGACTGTATGAAGTGTTCTGAACAGCTGGAAAAGTGGGTGCTTGAATGGAGGAGCGATGAGATGAGACCAAAACACTGGAATGTTGGGTAGGCTGGGCGGCACAGAGAGGACAGAGTTTGGGCTATGAGAGCCAGTGGAAGGTGAATATACACGAGAGGGAATTAGATTTGAATAAACACCATTCCTGCACTTAGATATTGTCAACAAATCAAAAAGCTACGTTGTATTTAAGCATATGTTTCCATTGTTTTCCTCCGATCCTTGATAGCTGCCCGGAAGTCTACAGTCCAGCTGACCTAAGCCAAATAGCTTCCTGAAGATGCAAGCCCTGGGGGTCACTCCGACAGACGCCACCATGAGCGTGGGTGTCATCTCCTTCCGAGGCTTATTCTGATCCCCCAGAGCATGCATTTTCATGAAGAAATGTGTAGTCTGCCAACTTCATTGTCATTTATCCCTGGACAATTTGTTAACTTCAAGAATCCTTGAATGCCAACCTGGATGTCTTTATAATTGCTGTCTCTGTCAGAGCCTGCGTGAAAAATGTCACCGGGAGAATGAAGTCAGAAAGCGAAGTTGCAGCATGTTCCTCACGAAGGTGACAACGACTGAAAGCATTACTTGCTTTCAGGACAGTTTTGAGAACGTTTCCAGCTTCTGAAAGAAAAGACATTTGTAAAATTGGAAAAGCTAGCCTGCTGACATTGACAGTGAATTCATAATGCACATGTTAATCTACAGAGAGGAGCAGGCTCACGCACCTCAGAGGAAAGCTCAGGCACCAGCTAGAAAATGCTTTAATCAAAGGCAGGAAAGTTGGAAGCCTTGTTACAAACCATAAAAACAAGTGTGTGTGTGTGTGTTTTTTAAATCTCTTGAATATACAGATATAAGTAAAATGAGCAACAAAGATCTCTTTCAGGATAGTAAACACCACTACCTAATTCTACATATGGGGGCAAATCCTTTTTTGGGGAAGTAGAGCTTCAATTTCATTTTCTATAAAGGGAGAATTGAGCTAATTTATTCTGAAGGCCCCACTAGTCTACGTCTCCCACAGAGATTGCCTACATTTATAATTATCATCTCTTAAGAAGATCATTTTAGTGCAAACCCCCAATGCTACTTGAATAACCTCAGTAGTGGCGTCCTCACCATCTGCTAAAACAGGAGTTGAGCAAGTACAGTCCATAAGCCAAACTCCGCCCTCTGCCTGTTTTTGTAAACTAAGTTTTATTAGATCCCAGCCGCATTCATTTGTTATTTGTCTAGCATTTTACAGAAAAAGTTTGTGCTAAAACATCCTCCTGACTCTCCTGAGCACTGCAAATCAAACACCATTTCTTTACTAAAAACTGCTGTCTTTGATCAAAGAATCAAACCTAGTAGAGATAAGAAAGGCGCTAGCACATTATCTGTTCTTAGATGTATGGTTCTCCTTTAATACACCTTGGGAAAATAAATGCCATCCTAACAAAGTTCTTCCTTGTACTTACCAGAAATTTGCCTATGCATGACTGTTGCCCCTTAGGCTCAGCTCTGCACCCTAGAGTTCCAAAGGTCGATTTCTCTTCCACAAGGCAGCACTCTGGATAATTAGCTGGTAAAGAACTTCAGGAGGGGCCATCCTTATTCCTCCAAGATTTTCTCATGTGTGTTATGGCTTATCATTTCTTCTCTTCTCCAGTAACCTGCCTCTGGAGATTTCAGTTTCTCTGTGCCACTTGCACTGTGAGTACCAACCCTGAACCCAAGGATAACAGTGTCCTAGGACTTCTGCACATTTTGTTCCAAGACTGGGTCCATACAGGGGTCACTTAACACCATTGACATTAGCTCCGCTCTGAACATTTTACATATGCACTGCTGATGTTAAGCCACATGCTTCCCCGCTCCTCGAGCATAATTGAGTTTTAGTTCAATATGTGAGCCTTGCATTTAAAATACAAAATTTAATCATTTACTTCAATCTACCCTGTTAGATTTGGATCTGAACATTGCACCCACTTTACCCAAATCAATCCCAGAATTGTTCTTACATTTATGCTTATTTCTCATACTTACTCTTTCCACACCTGCTATTCCTGCAGGACAATTGACAGTTGTCTGAACAAACCACATTTCCTTTTATTGTGCCCCTATTCACAAAGGCCTTTCTTTTTTGACCCAGTGAATTCCTCTTACCTGTCCTTCAGGCATCATATCCTCCAGAAAACCTTCCCCAACTCTTACAGGTAAGGTAATCAGCTCCTCTTACGTGTTGCTCATCCCCTTGAGTTTACCCCCTAACAGTGTTTACTGTACTGTATAAACTTTTTAATAAATGGAATTGTGTCTTGTTTTCATGTATTTCCAATGTCTAGCATGGTGTTTGCACATCGTAGACACTGAGTACATTTTATAAATTAATGAATAAATGAATGAAGGAGTGATGCGACTGAGAAAAGCTTAAAGCCCATTCTGAAGAATTTAACAATGAAGAGTGTGGAGGGTTCTTAAGTGGGTTACAGCAATTATGTAGTATGATCAGTTGAATTTTAGAAGGAGAGTTAAAGCTGCTGTGAGTGGAGGCCGAGTCTACTGAAGGGAGAGATTACAGGTAGTGAATTCAAAAGGAAGATGAACGATGCCACATAGTAGCGAGGGAGCTGGAGAAGGGAGAGCAGAACTAGAGCGATAGGCTGTGTACAGGACAGGTAGGACTTGGTGATGAGTCTAATGGGGAAGGTGATGGCAACACATTCCTTCCGAATGACTTAATTCCAGCCAGAGTTAAGTTGCAAAGTTAGTATGTGATTCAAAAAACACTATTCTGCCTCTATCCATTCTGTAAACAAGTAGCTTATTCCTAACTCTGGCTGATAATTCAGAATCACCTCAGGTGCTTATAAATAATACAGATTCTGGGGCCCCACTAAATCAGTCACTAAATCAGAGTCACTAAATCAGAATCATTTTAAAGCTCCCAGGTGATTCAAATCACCTGCCAAGTTTGGGAATTCCTGGCTCAAATGCCCACTTTGCCTGAAACGGCCTTCCCTTTGTTCTTCTAAGCTTAGGCAGTTGTCTTTACCCAGTTGGGCTGAAATTAACTTCTTCTTTTACAAACCCTCTGTACCCCTTATCTTGACTGACTCATAAGATAATTGATTTCTTCCTTTTGGTGTGCTTATTTTCTTCGTACACATCTTATCTCCTCATCTCTAGCATTTACAAACAAAGTAACAGTGGACAGTTTGCTTAAACTATCTGAACTCAGTATCCTCATCTGTAAAATGGAGAGAATATGATCTCCTCCCTAGGGCTATTATAAGATATCAAATGGAAAAGCAAGTAGCCCATGTCTTAAACAGACCAGGTGCTGAATAGATATTTGGACTCTCTACTCTTAGCTAATTGGTAAACACTCTTTAGAGCAGAAGCATGTCTTACTTAGGCAGACATCTTTTATATCTGGATGGAGTCTAGTCCAGCAACTTATGCTTACCAGGTAGTCAGGGAATATTAAACTAATGGAGAATAAATGAAGAAATAGGGAATGAATTGATCAATTGATGTAGAATAAATGGGTGAATGAAATACTTGATTTATAGTCCAGCAACTTATGCTTACCAGGTAGTCAGGGAATATTAAACTAATGGAGAATAAATGAAGAAATAGGGAATGAATTGATCAATTGATGTAGAATAAATGGGTGAATGAAATACTTGATTTATAGTAACAAAAATTGATTGTTGAAAAATGACTACATCTGTCTATAAATGACCATCTCTGATTGTCTTTCTATGCTTAGGATGATATAAAAATTCAGTTGCCTACATTTCACCCTAGAGCCTCAAATCAAAACACCTGGCAATTGAGAACCCACTGAATTGTAAAAGTTTCTCTCATTGATTCTGGCCACAGCCCATCTGGGAAAATCACTGCTTCAGAGAACCAGTAAGAGGCCATATTGCTTTGTTTAATGTAAAGAGATAGATTTTCTCGTTCTACAGTAGTTATTGAAAGTTTAATTCCAATTGATTGTTCAAAACATATCCATTAAAGTCTAACATCTGTTTAATAGGTATATCTTGTTACACTCTTGTACTTAGGGCCACAGTCAAGACCTGACATAATCAGAGACACAGTTTAAACAAACTAATTACATAAGGGCACACAGAGGCTGAGCTGAGCAGGGGCCTTTGAACACAACATATGCCTTTAATCAAAACCAGGCATCAGCGAAAACAAGATACTCCAAGCTGGAGCCAGGCAGCACACTCATGCTATAGCAGATGTTTCTAGGACCAGTCCAGTCCAGCAACTTTCTCAGCAGTACTGTTGCTCCCACACCACCACCTCAAAACTTGACATTTCTTAGACCAGGCTGAGCACTTTGATTGACAGATGACAGGAGAAGAAAGGGATCTGGCAGACAAGTCCCTCTGCATGCATTTCTCTGAAGCATGGGTGTTTGGGATTATTCTGAAGCATAGTTGCTTCTAAACAGATCTCCTGCATGGCTGAATGTCTGGTTCCAAATCTTCGTGAAACAATAATCACATAGGTATTTGCTTCCATCCTTCCCAGCCCCACTTTATTTTTCCGTCACTCTCACTGCCTTGGAATTACACCTTCCCATAAAACATTAGCACTGGAAACTTGCCTCATGTTCTGTATTGGAGATATCCAGACTAAGAGTCCAACATCCAGGCACTTTTCTGTGCATTTTATACACAATATAAGCATATATTCTTTTGACTTCAGTGTTTATATTCTTAACTACTACACACAATTCTATTTTCCAAATAGTGGCAGAACTTTCTGGATAGCATTAAAAATAGGGAGAATTGTGGGTAAAATTATCTCAGCATGCTCACCTACATAATCTGAAGCACATAGATTTGAATCAGCCTAGTTAAGCCTGGTCCATAAGGGGCATGGCTTTTGTTCCATACACTCTGCTCACTGTAGCCACGACTGCATATCTCAGGTGGAATCAGTTCCAAAAGGCGCTTATTCACAGGCACGTCCTCCTGTCCTGCTCAACTAAAAGTTCCTAGAGGGAAAAATACATCATACTTATCTTTGTCTTCCTGGGGTCCATTATAGATTAGTAAGTACCTGTCTTAGTCCCTTCCTCCTGCTCTAAGAAAATACCTTAGCCTAGCTAATTCATAAACAATAGAAATGTATCTCTTATAGTCCTACAGGCTAGGAAGTCCAAAATCAAGGAGCCAGCAGATTCAGTGTCTGATGAAAGCTTGCCCTCTGCTTCAAAAGATGTCATCTTGTTGCTGTCTCCTCACATGGTGCAAAGGGCTAACCTGTACCCTCAAGCCCGTTTCTAAGGGCACTAATTTCACTCATGAGAATGGAGCCCTCAGGACTTAATTACTCATCAAAAGCCCCACCTGTTAATACTATCACCTTCTGGGTTAGGTTTGAACATATACATTTTGGAGAGGCACAAGCATTTAGACCATATCATCACTGAATAAATACATGAAGAATGAACTGTACAGTAAATTAATATATACAATATTTTAGAAAAGATACTTTAACTTTAGTGTTTATGACTACAACCTGATAATTAGTTAAAAACGAATAAACCACAGGATAGAATTTTCTCCAAAGCAACACAGAATTTGATTAATTTAATTTAATTTAATATGGGGTCATGTAAGTATACCTATAAACGTTCTGATATTAACCTCCAGCCCTTCAGTTGGCAAGAGCTGCCCTCCCTAGTTAGGCAGGGCACAGGTGAACATGGGCGTCATCCTGACTTGCTGATCCTCCTCTAGCTAGACCCTCTCACTGGAATGAAACTGCCGATGTCACTTACCAAAATCCTCATTAACGTATCTACCAGGTTCAGAGTTAGTTTCAAAATGCCTCTGAAGTGTTTAAGAGTAATTGGCTTTGAAGTAGAGCAAGACGTCAAAAATTCATCCATTACCCCAAAACCCTTTAATGTGAAAGCATTTCTCGTATAGTGCTATTAAAAGTGACCCCTAGCTGAAGCTATTCTAGGATTTTCTTCTACCATGTGCTGCCTCCACTCCTTCTTTGGTATTCAAGTTCCTCCATGACAGACTCTCCCTCAATTGGTCTCCTGCCCCTTCATGCCTGCTCTTCTTCCTGGCACTATCTTGACTTCTGCAAGGCCTTTCTCCTTACTGTTTTTGCTCCCACTTCTGCCCTGGATAGATGTGTTTGCTCTGACCCAGAATGTCCTCCATCTTCCTCATTCCATTCCAAGCCTTACACTGGAGCAAGCTCCAGGTTTATCTTCTACAGCATTCCTTTGTTGACTTGCTCCATATATATATAGTGATCACGTATTCCAAAGTCACACAATTTCCCCAGGGGAAATCAGAGAATAAATGAATGAAAAAGCTCTAAGGGCCTTCTTTTCATTCTAAGGCTTGGTATCTGATTCCAAAGACCCTTCAGTGTTTTGTTTTGGTTGGTTAGTTGGTTTTGTTTTCAGCTCCTCTTCCAGTTAAGTATCTTTAATTCAGCAAGCACATTTGTTCATTGCTGCTATGTACTTGGGACTGTGCTCAGTGCTATGAGATTTGTACTAGAGGAAAATTCCCAAAAAGTTATGCAATAGTTCTTTACACACATGCCCTCCACCTCTCACATACAACCACACAGTAGACACACCAGAACCCCAGCTCCCAAAGTTCCTTTTCTTTTGTAGATGACTCACAATTTCTTTCTCTCAGTGGTAAGGTGAAATACTCTTCTCCCTTATATCTATAATATGATGACAAGTTGACTAGTTTTCTAAGTAAACACCACATAGTATTATGTAGCAGAACATCTGGGAAGGTATGGGGAAAGCCTTGTCCAAGTGTTCAAGCCTAGAACTCAAAGTATCAACTAAGATCATTGGAAGATTCATTTGTAGGAAGAAATATGAAGATGTGAGATATTGGTAAAATCACCTGACCTCTCTAAAATTTAGTTTAACCACCTGTGAAATGGAAACAACAACAATAAAAGTACAACTTTCCTTCAATTGCTTCACAATTTTGTTGTGAGGAAAATAATAAGACAATGTGTGGCAAAAGTTCTAAGCAGATGAAAGTAACTACATCATGCCTAGAGTTCAGAAAGATAATTAGGCACCTACATTATACCACAGGTTCAACTGTGATTAATGCATTTACTTTGGGAACTCTAAGAATTAATAACCATTTGCCATACATTCATTATGATCACATTAATCATTATAATTGATTGGTTAATTAGCTAATTATGGTTATAATGTAGATATCATATGCATTTCCATAGGAATTTTTTGGTAATTCAACATTAATTAACACCTGACCTTATCTTGATTCTAAACAGATCAAGAGAGAAACTGTCTAGCATCATTTTGATCAAATGGGGACTTCACAGACAAATATAGTGAAGCAGGCATTATGATTTCTGAATATTGTGCTTTAGGTCTGGAGCAGTAAAACATTTTGAAAAATCAAAAGCTTGGAGCATTTTTCAACAAGTACTTTAAAATTCTTCTCATTCCCTCTTTATGCAAGACCCATACAGGAAACACAGGTCCATCTCTATTGTCCTTGCTCCTTAGAGCAAGATTTTTCTCAAAGAGGGATGGGGAGCATCTGACAGAAGAACAAGAAACAGTTAATGAAAACTAACTACCTGCCTACTGCCTTTCTAGGGATCACAGAAACACAAGAGGAATGACCCAACCTCTGTTCCCAACAACCTCACAATTCTCTAGAAGCTTCAAAAGTTGCTTTAAAAATCTAAACATTTGAGAATGCATGCTTTCAAGGATTTTTTAAAATAAATGCTTAATTTTATTATTTGTTTATTTCTTTGATTTGTTATTCTCTGTAGTATTGGGAATATTTAGAAAGCAATTTAAGGAAAACCAGGAGTTATTTTTAAATTAGAAAAAATAAGTTGATTGTTTGCTATGATGACTTGGGCAAAATACTTTATTTTGGAAACCCTCAAAATATGAAAGTTGGCTAAATTTAAATTAATTGAAAATGTTTAAGTATAATAAATAAAGCAATTATACATTCATTTTATGACTCCATTGATTGATGTTTTATACTTCTTTGTGTATATTGTCCTAAAAGTGAAATATATTTAAAACACAGAACATTAGATGAATAAAAATTTTCATATTCTGGTTTTCCTAGATGGTAAAATCAGATTAGACATCACTGAAATTTAAGTCGCATAACGTTACAAAATCCTTCAAATACAATGTCATGGAAGATTAATGGCTAAATATCTAAACTACCACTATTGCAAAGGTAAGTTTTAAAAATAATTTGAATGTTTCCATTAGTACAAATTTTAATTTCCTCCTAAGGCAGAAAGTTCAAATATAATTATGTATAGTGCATTAACAGAAGAGTTCTGTGATTTTATTAAGTGATTTGAGCCAATATTTCATTTTATTTTATTGTTTTCTAAAGAAAAGGTGAAAAAACTCTCCTAATACATTTGGCATAGTCATAGTTAAGTTAGAACTTGTAAGTAGGATCATATGGGGTGGTAGAAGGACATACATAGAATCAATTCACCCATGAAAGCTGACCAACATTATAGGTAAGAGGGAAGGAGAATCGTATCCTTGAGAAGGAATTTGTATTTGCTCCAGTCTCCAGAGAAGCAAATATCAAAATAGGACCAGAAATGCAAGAGCTTTATCAGTAGTAAAGGAAAGTGAGTTAGAGAAGGTGGAAAGAGCTTTCAGACTGTGATGCTGGTCTATGAAAGACTGTAGGAAGAAGGCAGGTTTAGGTCACAAGGGTCTCATACTGCTGAGCAATTCTAGGAGAATTCCACTTAAATTCGTAGATTATAAGAACAAGAATCCATTCCAACACCATCTTCACCATGAGAAGTTGGTCTCTTAGTAATGCTGTGTGGATGTCGTGTTGTGTGGAATTCCATGCCTTTGGATCAGCCATTACATAAGCCCCTGCAGAGTAGGCTGACTCAAGCTCTGCAGGCAGGAAAGGCAAACTCATATTCAGAGTAAGTGTCTGTCCCCACAAGGACTATTGACTGACCTTGCCAAGGTGGAAGGAGCCACTTGAAGTGGACTTGCTACCAAATGACTGGTTGGACTCTCCAAGAAATAGTGCCATATTGGGGGCCTATTGTTGATTACTAATGTGGACATGCTAACTATCCAGAGACAGCAGCATTTGAATTGGCTGGGATAAGTGAAAGCCCATGCCATTGGGCCCATAGTAGCCTCCATCTCTGCACTATGGCCACTCTGTCCATGTGCTCATTATATCAGTCCTGGGGTGGCTCACAATGAAAGCTCCTAATGTCACTGAGTCATTCTGTCTACTTGGTTGTTCAGTGCCTCTTTATGGTAACATTTGCTAGTGAGATGAGGAATGAAACAAATATTATTCCCTTTCCTGATCATTCCCACATGTTTATCCATGTGCTTCTACCTCTGACTTTCTTGTCTCAATCTTCCAGTCTTTTTCCTTCTAGGCTCCTGACCACATGGCCAAGCCATCAACCACTGCCTCAGAATAAAGATATAGTCTCCCCTTGGGATACTTCTCTTTCCACACAAAGTAGACTATTGGATAATCATGTTATGGGCTAAACTGTGTTCCCACAAAATTCATATGTTGAAGTCCCAACCAAAAGTTCCTCAGAATGCTGTTGTATTTGGAGATAAGGTCTTTAACAAGGTAATTAAGTGACAATGGAGTATTTAGGGTGAACTCAAATCCAAAATGACTGATATCCTTATAAGAAGAAGACATTTAGACATGTAGAGAGAAACCAGGAATGTGCACATGGAAGAAAAACCATGTGAGGACACAATTAGAAGGGGGCAGTCTGTAAGCCAAGGGGAGACGTCTCAGAAAAAAAACAAACCTGTCAATACCACACCTTGATCTTGGACTTCTGGCCTCCAAAACTGTGAGAAAATAAATTTATGTTGTTTAAGCCACCTAGTCTGAGGTATTTTGCAATGAGAGCCCTAGGAATTAATGCCAACTGCTTCAATCTCCACCTACTGGGTAGATTTTTCCCTTTCTACTATCTGTGTAGGCATTATTCCCTTGACATTTTTCCAACACGTAAATCATGGCACTGCAAGGGTGTTCCTTCCACTAGGACACTATTTCCCAGGTCACCACTTGAGATCTTCAGCAATTGTGCTGCCAACTTATGCTAGAGACTATCTGTGTCCCCACATACCATCTCTGATAATATCCTCTTTGCCAGCAGTATGGTAGTCCCCAGTGAGTGAGACTGGAGCAAAGAGGTATTGACAAGGTGCCACATTCATGTCCTACCATTGAGAGGACACTAACGGCACCATATCCAAATGACATTTACTGCTAAGTCCTGGTAAGCCTCAGGGCAGGCTCTTGATTCTTGTGAGACACCAAAGCAACAGGGAGAGACATGAGGATGACTTCTTTGAAATGCCTCTTCCTTTGTTCTTTCGTCATCTAGGATTAGCTGTTTGGCAGGAAGAAGAAAAAGAATGAATGAGAATGAATCATTGAACTCCCTCCTAGCTCAGGGAAACGTTTTATTGGATTTGTTTCACTCTGATGCGGATTAAGCCCATGGGGCAGATCAGGCCAGGGAGTGAATGTGTGGGCTGGGGAGGGGATATAGGGTCTCCCCATGGCAGCTGCAGCCATGTTTATAATTTATTATTAACAATCTCTTCTGTGCCATGGTCTGCCGGACCCTTCCAGGGGGTCAGGTCCTAGGGCCAAGACTGTGGTTCATCCAGGCAGATCAGACAGAACATTTTATTTACTTGCTTCTTTCCTTAAATCTATCATGACTCAACCTGGCCCAAGGCAGAAAAAGTTTATTTGACCTTGATTGAAACAGTGAACTTTGGGAGAACTCAGAGTTAGACTACTGGTCACATGCGCTTTCCTCATCATCTGACCAGTTGGCAAGAACTTGGTAGATCAGCCAATTCATATATTTGATGCCACAGCCTTGTTCTAAGAACCTAAATAGACTTTTTTTTTTTAAATGCTGATCATCTAAGTGTTTCAGATGTAGTGTTATGCTCCCTGAGTTTCTTAATCTTTCTTTGGCTGAGGATCTTCTATGTGTCCAGTGCTGTATCAAGTACTATAGATAAAACCATGAAGACAGCAGTCAAGACCTCTACTCTTGGTGATGGGAAGGGAAGGAGTGGAGAAGATCAGCACTATCAAACTAAAACTAAAGTACAATAATTTAGATCATGTTATGTGCTATGAGGAGAATGAAAGAATGAGAAATTCTCAAATTTAAGCTTTCGAATCATTACTTTAGGCAAATGCTAATATTTCCATGTTAGCATTTGCCTAAAGCAATGAGGGAAAGGATGTTCTAAAAGGTTAACTTGCCTAAGTTTCAGTTGCTCCCACCATGACATCAAAAATTTTGAACATTAACTAATATTTGAGCTAATATGTTATATTAGTCAATTCTCACACTTCCATGAAGAAATACCCAAGACTGGTAATTTATAAAGAAAAGAGGTTTAATTGACTCACAGTTCTGTATGGCTGGGGAGGCCTCAGGAAACTTACAATCATGGTAGAAGGCAAAGAAAAAGCAGGCCTCTTCTTCACAGAGCAGCAGGACTGAGTGAGTACAAGCAGGGGAAATGCCACACACTTATAAAAATCATCAGATCTCATGAGACTCACTGTCATGAGAACAGCATGATGGGGAAAACCACCCCCATAATTCAGTTACTGTCCATGACACATGCGCATTATGGGAAGTACAATTCAAGATAAAATTTGACTAGGGACACAGCCAAACCATATAATATGCTAACCTAACTTATGACAAAATGAGTTAAAACATCTTAGTCAAGCCCCCAAAATACTTTGTGAGTCCGTTCTTCATGGTCCTTCCCTTGCATGCATGTTCCAGCCAAATCACTTTCTTACGTTTATTGTGGTTGTTGTTGTTGTTGTTGTTCTGTCACCCAAGCTGGAGTGCAATGGCACAACCATGGCTCACTGCAACCTCTGCCTCCTGCCTCGGCCTCCCAATTAGCTGGGACCATGGGCGTGTGCCACCATGCTCAGCTAATTTTTTGTATAATTTTTTGTATTTTTGTACAGACAGGCTTTCGCCATGTTGCCCAGGCTGGTCACGAACTCCTGACCTCAAGTGATCTACCTGCCTTGTCCTCCCAAAGTGCTGGGATTACAGGCATAAACCACTGCGCCTGGCCTCTTTTGTTTGTTTTGTTTGAGGGGGAGGGCTGGCTTATTTCATCCAGTACAATTACTTTTGTAGTCACGGTTGTTGTCACATGTATCAAGTTTATTCCTTGTTATTAATGAGTAGTATGCCATTATATTATCACTTTGTTTATTCATCTCTTGATGGGCTTTCAGATTTTTTCTTATTTTTGGTGATTACAAGTTAAGCTTATGTCAATATTTGTGTACACATCTTTGTAAAGACTTAAGATTTTATTTCCTGTGGGAAAATGTTTAGGAGTGAAATGGCTGGATCATATGATAACATATTTTTAACTTTTTAAGAAATTGCCAAACCATTTTCTAAAGGGGTTGTACCAATTTACACCACTACTAGTGATGTATGAGTGTTCCAGTACCTCTGTGTTCTCACCAACTCTTGATAGGGTGAGTAATTTTCAGGTTAGCCATTTAATAAAAGTGTAGTGGTACTGTGGTTTTAATTTGCAATTTTCTTTTTTTTTTGGCAGGGGGACAGAGTCTTGCACTGTCACCCAGGCTGGAGTGCAGTGGTCTGATTCCGGCTCACTGCAGCCTCCACCTCCCAGATTCAAGCGATTCTCCTGCCTCAGCCTCCCGAGTAGCTGGGATTACAGACACCCGCCACCATGCCTGGCTAATTTTTTGTGTTTTCAGTAGAGATGGGTTTTCACTATGTTGGCCAGACTGGTCTTGAACGCCTGACCTCGTGATCCACCCACCTCAGACTCTCAAAGTCCTGGGGTTTCAGGCGTGAGCCACTCCGCCCAGCCAAGTTTGTAAATAATATAACTGACAATGAAATTTATCTAGAATATATAATAAAGAAATAATAACGAGGAAGAGAAGAAGGAGGAGGAGGAAGAGGGAAAGGAAAATAAGAGAAGGGGGAAAAACAAACAGCTTAGTAAAAAAGAGAGCCATATTTGAACAGATCCTTTATTAAAGAAGATATGTGGATCGGAAGTAAGCTCATGAAAAGGTGCTTAACATTCTTAGTCATTTGCAAACTTATTTTTTCCACTCTGTGGCTTATTTGTTGATTCTATATTAACAGTGCTTTTGGAAAGAAGTTTTTTTTTTTATTTTCATGAAGTCTAATTTGTCAATATGCTCTTATACATCATGTACTTGATGTCATATCTATGAAATATTTGACTAATCCAGGGTCACGCAGATGTTCTTTTATTTTTTCCATAAGCTTAACAGTTTTATATTAAATAAAATTAATTTTTATATATTGACTTGTTTCCTGAAACTTTGCTGAACTTATGAGTTCTAGTATTTCTGTGGGTTCCTTAGGATTATGTAATCTATGAATAATGATAGTTTTGATTATTCCTCTTCAATTTGGATGCATTTTTCTCTTCTTTGCCTAATTGTCAAGACAAGAACCTCTAATCTAATGTTGAAAAGAGGGTGAGAGCAGACGTCTTTGCCTTGCTCCAACTCTCAGCAGAAAACATTCAGTCTTGTGCCATTAAATACCTGTAGATTTTGAACAGACGTTGTTTATTAGGTGTTGGAAGTTCTCTTCTATTTTCAGTTTGCTAAGAGTTTTTAACAAGGATGACCATTGTATTTTGTCAAATGTTTTTCCATGTCTATTGAGATGATCATATGACTTTTCTGTCTTAGTTTGTTAATATAGTGAATTGCAGAGGTTGGCTTTCAAATTTTAAACCAGTGTTACATTTCTGGGATAAACTCCTCTTGGACGTGTGTGTGTGTATACATACATATATATACACATACACATATATACATACATATATATATGTCTGTGTGTATGTGTCTGTAGAGTTGGATATAGTATATGCAACTATTTATATTGGTTATACCATATCTATTAAATATGTATATAAATAGTTCGATATAGTATATCCAATATAAATTTAATTTTTATATATACCCTCTATTAATAAGTTTATAATATATAATATACTTATATATAGAGAGAGAGTTCAATTCAGTTAGATAAAATGTTGTTGATAATTTAAAAATCTATATTTATGAGGGAGATTGTGTGTAGTTTCTTTTCTTGTAATGTCTTTGTCTAGTTTGGTATCAGAGTAATGCTGGCCTCATAGAATCAGTTGAGAAGCACGCCTTCCTCTTCACATGTCTGGAGCAGGCTACTTGAAGTTGTCTCATAGCTCACTGATACTTTTAGAATTTAATTATTTTCTCTCTGTATGTTTCACTTTGGATAGTTTCTATTGCTATGTGTAAATGCTCGCTAAAATTTTCTTCTGCAATATCTAATCTACTATTAATCTCATCCAGTGTAACTTCAATTCCTAAATTATAGTTGTTATCTATAGAACTCCAATTTGGTTCATTTTTTAAAAATCTCCCATGCCTCTACTTATCTTTGTAAACATATGGAATACAGTTATCATAACTGTTTTAATGTTTACACTTAACGTGTCAGTTCTGGTATAGTTTCAGTTGATTGATTTTTCTCCTAATCATGGATCTTATTTTGCTACTTTGCATGTGTGGTAATCTCTGATTTAATGTATAGCATTGTCAATTTTACCTTGTTGGGTATAAATATTCTTTAGTTTTGTCCTGAGATATGGTTAAGTTACTTGGAAACAATTTGGTCCGTTTGGGTCTTGCTTCTAAAAAGGGTAAGGTAGAATCAAAGCAGTAGTCATTATAGGGTGAATTATTCCCCACTACTGAGGCAAGACCCTTTTGGGTACTTTACCTAATGACCCAAGAATCATGAGGTTTTCCAGTCTTACCGGTGGGAGCAGGCACTATTCTCAACACTGTGTGAGCACAGGGCACTCCTAACTCTAAGGCCTCCTCACAAACACATGTAGTAATCACTGTTAGCTGAATGCCTGACAGAAGCCCTCTGCAGAAATACAATGTTCTCTCACTCTCTGTAGCTTTTGCCTCCCCAGTACTCTGTTCTGCGAATACTAGCTGCCTTCCTCTGCATGGATCTCTCAGATCTGTTTCCTTGGCTTCAGGGGCCTGTCAGGCTCCACCTGGATTCCCCTTCTCTGCACTATAGCCTGGTAATTTAAAAAAACATTTTCATAAGTATTCTTTATATTGCTCTGGAATGTAGTTAAATTTCTTGAAAATAGTTTAGTTCTATTGGGTTTTGATTCTATTGTTAGGTACGAGCAGAGTAGTACTTACTATAGGGCTGATTATTCACGAGACAGGAAGCTGGGCCAGTTGTAAGCCTGGTCTCGTTTGTTACCACCTCTCAGGGATTAGTCTTTTGTTGTTGCTTTTCCATGTCTTTTAAACCATTACTTCATATATTTTGTTTGGGTTTTAGGGAGGTTATTTTAGTAGAAAGAATAAATGCAGCCCTTAGTACATCTAAGCCCAAAACAGAGATTCTCTCTCCTCTTTCTTTCAAACAAAAACAAGAAAAAGCAGAACCCAAAGCTTCACACAGGCAAGCAAATAGGGCCAGAATTCAATCATTTTGCTTTGTTGGCTTGGTATTTGTTTTGTGGTTAATTTATTTACAACAGTCCATTTTGCTTTTCCATTAATGGTAGTACCAAAAAGTCTCATTGTTAAATGAATTTGTTTAAGTTTAAAAAGTAAATCAATTTACCAAAAAAAAAAAAAAAAGTAAGTAAACAGCAGGACAAATACTAAGCAGAGAAAGCAAATAACTTTTACTAGGGGAGTGAGGGAATGACTGAAGTTAGGAGAATGCTGGTCTTTTGGCCCAAGCTTTCCAACCTGACTCCCTCCAGCCTGTTCTACTCTTTTTCAGGTGGATTCCTCCTTTCTAGTCTTTGAGTGGCCCTTTTCACTACCTTTGTCCCCAGCTTAAGTTAATTTCTATAATCGCAAATGTCATAGTCTAGTGATATGTCATCCTAGGCATCCACCTCTTCTGCTTTCCTATAAACCTGGGCCATCCAGTTCAATAGCCACTAGCTCCAGGTGGATACTGAGTCCTTGAAACAGGGCTAGTCTGACTTTAGATATGTCATAAGTGAAAAACACACACTAGATTTAGAAGACAGGATGAAAAGAATTTAAAGTATCTCATTAATAATGTTTTTATTGAGTACATGTTGAAAGAAGAATGTAAGATATATTTGATGAAATAAATTATACCATTAAAATTAATTTGACTCTTTTCTTTACCTTTTTTTAATAAGGTGACTACTAGAAATTTTGAAATTATAACCAGGCATGGTGGTTCACATCTGTAATCCTATCACTTTGGGAGACCGAGTTGGGAGGATCACTTGAAGGCAGGAGTTTTAGACCAGCTTGAGCCACAAAGTGAGACCTCATCTCCACCAAAAACAATACACACACACACACATATGTACCTACGTATGTGTGTATATATACATATATATACGTGTGTGTATATATACATATATATGTGTGTGTGTATGTGTATGTATTTATATTGGACAGGCACAGTGGTTTACACCTGTAATCCCAGCACTTTGGGAGTCCGAGGCAGACTGATTACTTGAGGCCAGGAGTTTGAGACCAGCCTGGCCAACATGGTAAAGCCCTGCCTCTACTAAAAATACAAAAACTAGCCAGGCATGGTGGCTCACGGGTGTGGTCCCAGCTACTTGGGAGGGTGAGACATGAGAATCGCTTGAACCTTGGAGGCAGCGGTTGCAGTGAGCTGAGATCACACCACTGCACTCCAGCCTCAGCCACAGAGAGAGACTCTGTCTCAAAAATAAATATAATAAAATAAACAAAAATAAAAAATAAAAAATTATCCAGATGTGGTGACATATGCCTATAGTCCCAGTACTTTGGAAGACCAAGGTGGAAGGATTGCTTGAAGCCAAGAGTTTGAGACCAGCCTGGACAACAAAAGAAACCCCCAACTCTCTCTCTCTCTCTCTCTCTCTCTCTCTCTCTCTATATATATATATATATATATATATATATATATATATATATATATATATATATATATATATCCCAGCAAGGTGACACACACCCGTAGTCCCAGGTACTTGGGAGCTTAAGGGGGGAGGATGACTTGAGCCCAAGAGTTTGAGGCTATGAGGGTGCCACTGCACTCCAGCCTGTGCAACAGACTAAAACCCTGTCTCAAAAAAAATCAATTATTTTTTTAAAAGGAAAGTTGAAATTTTATATGCAGCTTGCCTTTGTGGTTTACATTGTATTTATATTAGGCAGTACTGTTATAGATGCACCATCTATCTATGCATCCTAGCTCCCAGCATAAAGAATGACAGAAGCTCATCAAATGCATGTAGGATATTAGCATCGAATGAATACTTGAGTGAGTGACTTTAACTGGATTGGGAATTCAAAGAGTGAATGTTGAAGTCTGGGAAGCAGCCTCCGTTATTTTGTCCAGTAACAAAACATATCTCATAGAGATAGGGAAGGTAAAATAAGACAGTTTATGGAGAACTCTTCATACTGGGCCTGGCTCAATGGACGTACTCAAGAGAAGTTAGCCATTAAGGGAAAAGATGTCTTCACTTAGTATCACGCCATGTGGACAAAGCCATGGCTTTGTCCAAGGATTAAGAGAATCCTTGGACAAGGATTAAGAGAAAAGACTGTTTTAAGTGAGTTTTCTCTTATTTATTATGCAAAGGCACCTCAGACACTTTACATGGCTTATGCATAAGGACTTCAGCACTATGGCTTTTAACACTTTTCACCCCAAGCCCATGGACCTTAGTTATCGGTGTTCTGATATCTTATATCTACTTACAAGCCAAGGGGCGTGTGCGTATGTGTGTGTGTGTGTGTATCAGTAAAACACTTTCTTCCAGGTCTTATCTTACTGCTAAGAATAATGTACTTGTAAATTGCTTTATAAATTATTTATTATGAGGGGCTTCATCACTGAACAAGTGCTACAACGTACTGTGAAAATGGGGGGCAGGAGGATGGCAGTGAAGGAGGGAGAGAAGAAGGCATTGGAATCACTTATAAATAATATATTCATTGGTCAAAGAAAGTTATCGCCTTTTATGAAGTGTTTGGAATTCATCTTGCATACTAAGTGGGCATCCTCTTGCTGACTCGTGGGTGTTCGGCTACAGCCTCCTTTGCTGCTCCATCTCTGAACTTGGTGATTAGGATGCCATTTATTTATTTCAGCCATTGCCACAATTGCCACGTCTCATCTCCTGGAAATAAACAGCAAACAGGGCTGACCGGTACCTCTGAGGAAACGCAAAGATGTGTTGGCAACTCCTGGAAGCGAAATCTGTGTCCCCGCGTCGGGCTCTGCATTTGGTATTCATCATGTAAGTGCTGCGCCTAATGAAGGCATTTGGTATTCATGTGGGTGTCACATGTATTTCCAGAGACGCTGGGCTCTAATTTAGCACAGGTTAATGGACACCTCTATTAAAGTGTTATCGAAAGTTTGACATTCAAATAACCCAGTTTTAAAATCAGAGCAACCTAGACATTAAATCTGAAGGGGAAAAAATGTGGGAGAAGTCAAGTATATAAATGCCAACTTTGGACATTTGAGAGGGACCAATGGTTGATCCAAGTGCTTCTTCCCCCTTCACCTACCCTGACCCCTCCTGGGCCTAGGCTTTGGCATATTCCCTGACAGCTGCAGGCCAAAATCTTGCAGAGTGGGGAGGTCAGGGAGAGAAGGAAGGGCACACTTGTATTAAATGAATGGTGTCCCTCACCTCCGAAAATCTCCCCCCATGCTCCTGGCCCTTCAGCACTAACCTTTTCAGGCATCTAAGGCATATTTTATTATTCCCATTTAAAAGGATATTGAAAGATCATGGAACTTAAATGATTCGTAAAGAGTCACGCTTCAGGCCGGGCGCGGTGGCTCAAGCCTGTAATCCCAGCACTTTGGGAGGCCGAGGCGGGTGGATCACGAGGTCAGGAGATCGAGACTATCCTGGCTAACATGGTGAAACCCCGTCTCTACTAAAAATACAAAAAACTAGCCGGGCGTGGTGGTGGGCGCCTGTAGTCTCAGCTACTTGGGAGGCTGAGGCGGGAGAATGGCGTGAACCCGGGAGGCGGAGCTTGCAGTGAGCCGAGATCAGGCCACTGCACTCCAGCCTGGGAGACACAGCGAGACTCCGTCTCAAAAAAAAAAAAAAAAAAAAAAAAAAGAGTCACGCTTCACTAGTAAATAGTAGGAGAGGATTAGAACAGGCACTATATTTCTATTTATTTTCTCTGTGTATTAATTTAACAAATATTTATTAAGCACTTACTTTGTGCCAATTCACATACTATCTGGTTGATGTTACTAAAGAAAACAGTCTCTTTCTACACCTACTTTGAAGAAAGGTCCAGCATCTTTTTATAAAAATAAGTTTATACCTACCCTACGACCCACATTCCACTCCTAGGTATTTACATAAGATAAAAGAATATAATAATATGTAATAGAATGCTCATGGCCTTTTTATTCATGGTAGCCAAAAAACAAGATAAAGGAACGTAATAGAATGTCACAGAATGCTCATAATCTCTTTATTTATAATAGCCAAAAATAGAAGATAGCCTAGGTTTGCATCAACAGAGGAACAAATAAACTGTGGTATATCCATACAATGGAACACTACTCAGCAATAAAAGGAATGATCTATTGATATATGCTGAGACTTGGAAGAATCTCCAAAATATTATACTGAGTGAAAGAAGTTTTATGAAAAAGGAATGCATGTTCTATAATGCCATTTATATACAATTTTAGAAAAGGAAAAACAAATCGATGTTGAAAAACATCAAAACAGTAGTTGCCTCTGGGGTCAGTGGAGTTGGAGTTTCAATAAGAAAGAGCATAAGAAAACTCGCTGGAGTGACAATAATGCTTTCTATCTTGATAGGGGTTTGGGTTAGACAGGTGTATGTGTTTTCAAAACTCACCAAATTGTACACTTAATGCTTGTGCATTTTACTACATGTCCATTTTAACCCAAGAAAGAAGAATCATAAAAGAATATTGATCCCTGGTTAATAATGATATACATGCTGAAGTGCCTAGGGGTGAAGTGTACTGATGTCTTCAACTCAGTTTGAAATGCATTAGGAAATAAGATAAAAGAATCAATGATGAACAGATGGAAGGAGGGATGGATAGATGAATAAATGCCTGATAAAGATAATTTAGCAAAGTGTTAGTTGTTTAATACAGGGAATATGTACATATGAGTTTGCTTTACAATCCCTTCAACGGTTCTACATATTTACCATTTACCATTATAACATGTAGAGAAAAAAAGTTTTTTAAAAAAACAAAAAAGACTGTTTCCCTGTGTTGATGTTCTAACAGTCTAGCAGCAAAGATAAACATTATAGAAGGTGAACACACAAGTCAATATATAATTGCATATTTTGGTGAATGTTATGAGCAGCAAAGACAGGGTGTAGTGTGGAAGTTGTATTGGGGAAGGCTGTTTAGATGAGTGATCAAGGAAAGCTTCTTTTGGGAAGTAATGTTTTGAAAAATGAGATGACCTTGAAAAGAGGGAAATCATGAAAAGTGCGTACATCCAGATAGAAAGAGAAAGCATGCCCCAAGGAGAGGACAGCATGTGTGAAGACCTCAAGATGTGAAAGATTCTGGTTTATGCAAAGAAATGGAAGGAGACCAATGCAGATGGGGTATGGCCAGCTCAGAAAATGACGAGTGACAGGTGAGAGTGGAAAAGTAAGTAGGACCTAGTTCATTTAATAGTTTTATAGGCCCTGATGAAGCCTAATTGTTCTGATCAACTATGGGTTCATTAGAGCACACCTACAGTACTGTGCTCCAAGCTGAATGATAAAACAACAATAATGATCACTCATAGTTACTAAGTGCCTACTATGTGCCAGACACTGTGTCAAGCATACTGTAACTGATCTCATTTAAATTTCACATCCCTCAAGTCACATACTATTTTAAGTAAATGTATAGCCATGCATGTTTCTTGCTTCACACATGAGGAAACTGGGGTTTGGGTGAGATTAGGATGCCTGCCTAAGATTGCACAGCCAGCTAGTCCAAGTTGGAGCTGGGATATGGGTCTGACACAACAGAGGTCAGTAGCCACGCTATCTGAAGA